>NC_135808.1:16106305-16405628 GCF_964213995.1 Mustelus asterias
CTGATTAACAGGGCTGCTGCAGCAGGTTGTCACGCGTAATTGAAAACTATTATGGTCAGGCGCAGCAGAATTGAGTGCCCGACTTGCAAATGGAGGTTTAAAATCCCCAAGGGCATGGCTTTATGGTTAGAGTCCCTAAGGAGCTCGGTGTCTGGGTTTATGACTTACCGGGTTAAAGTCCCCGGGAACTCGGCGCCCGGGTTCAAGTCCAGGAGGGCAGCGTGTGTGTTAAAATCCACAAGCGCCCGACGTGTGTGTTGGGATGGTACGGTGACACAATGATTCGCACGGCTAACTCACAGAGCGAGGGACCCTGTTTCGCTTCCCGGCTGAGGTCAATGTCTGTGCGGAGATTGCACGCTCTCCCCGTGCCTGCGTGAGCTTCCACCGGGTGCTCCGGTTTCCTCCCACAATCTGAAAGTCGTGCTGGTTAGGAACATTGACCTGAACAGTCGCCAGTGTATGGAGACGAGTCGGATTTCTCAGTAACTGCATTGCAGTTTTAATATAAGCGTTGCTTGTGACTAATAAATCAACTTATAACATTACTAATGTCTCCTAAACTCAAGAAATTCTAGATATCGGCAAATTGGAAATGGAAAATTCCGAGTCGAGATAAAATTGCCAACCAAAGGGGACACCTCTCGCCTCCATGTCCATATATTGCGGATCCGGAAGTGTTCCGTATGTCAACAAATAGATGAAACGATCATGAGGGAAAATTTGATATTTTCCTCCAAATGTAACGTCCAATTAAGATATAATAGAATTTCTGGAAGAATCTTTTAGGGGAAAAGAGCAACAGGGCAATAGAAACGGGGAACGGTCACAATATATGAACTGGAGACAGGAAGCTGAGAAAAGGAAGGAAAAGTCCAGACTTAGGACTGGATAGGATGCAGAATACAAGCACAGGAAAAGAGAAAGGAAAAGTCAGGAAGATGCGGAAGAAAGGTTGGAAAAATGTAAAGCATATGGAGCGATCCAAAATACTTGTAATGCTCCGGGAGTGTAATGATGTCTAGAACAAAATTACTGAGAGATGGCGGGAACAATGAGGACAGTGACTGGATTCCGCTCCCCCCTACACATCCTCAACCCAACAGACTACCTATATCCATTACTGAACCGATTCCGGCTCCTTCAGCGCCGCCAATGTGTCGACCTCCATTGGAATAAACCCCAGTGCTTCATTACAACGATGCTGAGAGGTTTACTCCAAATGCAGTGCGGAAGAGAGGCCAGCAAATTAGGGAACCCCAAGGGTTGGCTCACCAGTTACCCCCTGAATGTTTCCCTGGACGTGATGGGGTCCACGTTCGCGTTTTCGAACCGTGGACCATAAACAATTAAGAGGGATTGTCGATTTCATGCCTAATCCTAAATATGAAATTTACTAATGACAACGCAAATTGAAAATTCTATGAACGTCTCATAACCCCATGACCTTATTGTACCGATGTGGCCCTTGATGCTTGCCTGGGGTCAGTCAGGTGGAGGCAAGTCGAAGGGGGGCATCGGGGAGGGCTGCCACTATGCTTTGTTGTCTGAATAGAATGCTTTTTTTTCCTCAAGCACTTCCCGTCTCCGCTTATTTGGCATACGATTAATCACTTTGTAGAAAAACACTGCCAGGATGTTGGATATTATGTGGAACGTGCACGTAGTGCATTCATGAAACATTCTCGCTTTGATCCAGACCAAGGAAGGTCGGCATCTGTGAGTGCCATTGTAATCGGATTGCAGTCTCGTATGAAACAAATGCATTGTATGGGTAACACAACCATTGCAAGAATTTATAAGTGTTTTGCAACATTGTCAGCGCCAGGTTGAACACAAGCAGCAGAGGGCTAACGAAAATGCAGGAAAGTAATGGTAGGGGCTCCCGGTAGCCTTCAGGGAGCACCTCAGCGACAATAATGGGGTCCAAACACCAGAGGCAGAGGACGAAGCCGAGGAGCAGAAACGTTACAGAACAGAGTCCAAATGGTGCCTCTTACAACTGTGGAAATAATTGTCCGTTTGCATGAGCGTGTCCACGGAGCGGAACCAAAGTTAATCAGGGGTCTCTACAGCCCATAGGACACCCCGCCCGTATATCCTTACGAAACATTAGGCTCAAGTCCTCAGGCCCATGTTTAACCATCACAATAGTGTTGCCACTGCCAGACATTATCGCAATTAGTGACAACCGATAAATATCGACTTTCATAGGAACCGATGATTCCCATTACTATCAACGACCACATTCGGGATTTCCCGATAGACATAGGGGCGACTTACTCCCTGTTTAAAGCGCCGAGTACTCCACCTTGCAGAAATCCACGTCTTCCTTTAATGCAGTGGGGCTGACAGGCTGGTCTCTCTCAGTGTCATTGTCAGACAGAGTCCCCTTTTCCGTTCAGGGTCAGTCAGGAGAGCACTGTTTAATTAAAATTTATAATAATGTCCCGATTCACTTTCTGCGCAGAGATTTACTGTGCAAGTTGCGCTGCACACTCATCCGTTCGCCGGGAGCAACTAGTTTGCAAGTTTTGCCGGATCAAAATTATGGAAATATATTTCCACTCACAGAACACACTTTGCCTACTGGTCCTGCTGTATAGTGGTGGCACATTACAATGACGCGTCTTTTTCAAAGACTATACCAGGTCACCCAAGATTTGCTGCAGAAACACGTCGTCCAGATGACGTTTCCACATTTTGACACAACGCTTAAAAGTTGGCACCTGTACCTATATCTATTACGACCCAAATGTTTGCGGTGACAACAAGAACATATTGCAAAACCACATTTCGATTAACATATTCTGTTTCGTACAGCATACATTCACTGTGTTCCTGAAGGCCTAGCCATGACAGTCGAATTGTCCCTGGTGCCTAAATCCTCTTTAAGAGCCACAGCGATACCACCCCTCGTGTTACACTCTGTGTTGCGGGACATTACATGGACAAGAATTTCGGTGTAATAATACATTTTCTGTTATAGCGACCACATACTGTTGAACACGTCGTACAAATTATCAAAACTCTGAGGCACGATCTGAAAGATTATCCTCTGCCAAATCCTGGCTTCGTATGTTCTGCTATGGCTCCGCCACGACTGCAGCCGACGGGACTCTCAAATCTGGGTCCACGCTCTGCACTGGAAATTGCTAAATTTTCCTCTGGCTGCTCTGCACAGGCGGCTGAGCTTTTCGCTCTCACATGGGCCTGCATCCGACCAGAGAACGCTACAGTCAATATCTATACAGAATCTCCTTATGCCGTCGGAGTCGTTTATGAGTTTGACAAGGATCAAATCTCGTGTCGTTCTCACTTCGTCCGGGATGCAATTCGATCATAGATCTCTTATTATAGAAAATATTAAAGCAATAAAAATGCCCTCCCTTTTGCCATAATTAAATGTGTCGCTCACACTGGCGGGCGGGATGACGTCTCCCTGTTAAGAGCTCGAGCTGACACTTCAGCTCGATCCGAAGCCATCTAAATCAACGGGACAGGAGTTACTCAATGTTTACAAATAGCATCCTGCTCAGCTGGGCCCCATCTGCCGATGACGACGTACAACTGCAAGCCGCTGCTGATGTGACAGAGAAAATGACCTGTGCTGACAACGGTTGTTATCAAATCCCATCTGGTCTTTGGTTGTCCAACGACGGCCGCATGGTCACCACAAGACAAACAACTCCCTTGGCTTGCTCATGCGTCTCATCACTTCAATCATTCAGGAAAGCGAGGGATGGAACATATTTTGCAGCAGACATGGTGTACCTCATATTCCGCTGCTTCTAAAATTAGGGCTAAATGTATATGTCAAGAATTTAATACGGGGAAAACGAGCTTACAAGCTGCTTCACAACCCCAGACTTGGGGCCCTTTTGTACATATCCAGATGGGCATTATGCAATACTAAAATGTATGAACTTTAACTATGTATTGGTAATTGTAGATCTATTTTGCAGCTGGACAGAAACAGTCCCGACCTGAAGAAATGATGCAATAACGGTAGTCAAGGTCTTACTAAGAGAAATCGTGTCTAGGTTTGGCATACCTGACATCATGTCAAGTGACAATGGGCCTCATTTTACCATTGGTGAAGTAGTTAAGCAGATCATTAAGGGACTTGAATGTAAACAAGGACTGTCCTGCCCCTATCACCCACAATCCACTGGAGCAGTAGAAAGACAGAAGGACATTCTGAAAATAATAAATAGACAAATTGTGTAGGGAGACTGGTCTAAAATTGCCAGAGGCCTTAACCTTTGCACTTATGATACTGAGACCATGCCCTAACAGAACCATCGGACGAATACCCTACAAAGTCATTCTGGGGAGATCTTTGAGGCACGCAATAAGCGCCTCCTAACACCCAAAGCAATGGAAATCGAAAACATGATTGAAGAGATGCTGCACAGCACTAAAAAAATCTTTGAAAAATTAACATTCACAGGTAGCCGAAGCCCAGAGGGAACTGACCAGCGAGACCTATGACGTTTACCAACCGGAATATGTATTAGTGAAGTCTTAATGATGGAGGAATTGTCTCGAAACGTGTTGTGAAGGACCACAGAATGTGCTGCTAACCACACACACAGCACTGAAGCTTGAAGGGAAGCGAACATGAATATATGCTTCACGTTGCAAGCCGCGTTCCGCACTGGAATAATATTTGAACATTATGTAATTGTGCTGATTGCTGCCATGAACCCGCATGGTGTCGGAAGGGCCTGAGGAAATAACTCTACTGTTCTGCAAATGCAGACCATAGCCTCACAAGGGAAGCAGACTAATTGCTGATTCTGTACCCAATTTCCCACTACCAGCTCCTCCTCATGACAGAGATCAATTGTATCCCTTTCTCATAGTTTCTAGCACGAGGACCGAATGGTAGTCTTAATTAGAAGTATATCAACTTGGAGGCCCCAGCCAACCACAATCGTACCAAAGGGAAGAGTAAACCAATGCGTCCTGAGGAATTTCACAAAGGGAAGTGTTACAGCAGAAAGTACAGACTTTAGTCATTGCCAGTAGATTGCTGACAACAATACCAGTGAATGCGGCTCCAGTTCTCAAACACCACTGCTATCATGTCCAGCATTTGGGAATGCCGGCTGGCAGAATTTGCTGGTCACGTATCTCTCCCACGGGACGAGTCAGTACTCACTCATAAAAACGGTGCATGTAGCTGCCAGCGGGCTTACAATCTCACTTAGAGTGGCACTTGGTAGCTGTGGTCATCCAGCGCCTGGTTTAGCAGCACCAATTCCGCTATTTGAGGATGTGGGACTCAGGGAGTGTTTGGAAACCTTAACGCCCTCTTTGCACTGAGGCTCGGTCGAACCTGTACCGTTCAGTGGCATCAGTTCAATTCCTTGTTAGCCTCTATTTTGATTACCTTTTTGTTATCAAATCGACACCGGCTGGTACACACTCTTGTGAGTGCAGGAATTTTTGACTTTGTGGCCCCAATGCCTATAAGACATTACCTGTCATAAGAACATAGGAACATAAGAAATAGGAGCAAGAGTAGGCCATCTAGTCCCTCGAGCCTGCCCCACCATTCAATAAGATCATGGCTGATCAGAAGTGAATCAGTTCGACTTACCCGCCTGCTCCCCATAACCCTTAATTCCCCTACCGATCAGAAATCCATCTATCCGTGACTTAAACATATTCAACGACGTAGCCTCCACCACTTCAGTGGACAGAGAATTCCAGAGATTCACCACCCTCTGAGAGAAGAAGTTCCTCCTCAACTCTGTCCTAAACTGACCCCCCTTTATTTTGAGGCTGTGCCCACTACTTCTGGTTTCCTTTCTAAGTGGAAAGAATCTCACCACTTCTACCCTATCCAGCCCCTTCATTTTCTTATATGCCTCTATAAAATCACCCCTCAGCCTTCTAAACTCCAACGAGTACAAACCTAATTGGCTCAATCTCTCCTCATAATCTACACCCGTCATCTCCGCTATCAACCAGGTGAACCTTCTCTGCACTCCCTCCAAGGCCAATATATCCTTTCGCAAGTAAGGGGACCAAAACTGCACACAGTGTTCTAGCTGCGGCCTCACCAATGCCTTGTACAGATGGAACAAGACGTGTCTGCTTTTATATTCTATCGCCCTCGCGATAAATGCCAACATCCCATTTTCCATCTTGATCACCTGTTGTACTTGCAGACTGCCAACAGGGCTGCCACATGCACATAAGGTGCATAGCCCCTGAGGCTTATGGCATGGAAGTAATCTATGCCCATTCAATTTAGAATTACGTCCCTATTAGTGGGACGACACAAACGTGATATCCCTAACCCCCTTATCAATACGGATACAGTGTTCCATCAGTTTTGGGGAGTTTTTTTCGTGGTCTTGATACCGCGCAGTTAGATTAAACCATCAGCAGTATCTGAGTCACAATGGAAAGGGTGGAGCATAACAGAACGGACCCTGTCTATAGTGGTTATAGAGCATCGCATGGCTTTGGACCTTCTCCGTGCAGTCCAGGGAGGCATATGCGCGGTGAGTCTTGTTTTTATTTTCTATCACAGCCACAACGGACGTGTAGAAGCACATGCTAAAATCATACTTGATCATTTGCAGGTCGTAAATCAAACAACGGGAAAAAAACAACCTTTTACTGGCGGGAGGAATGTTGAAATGTAGGAGGATGGCTTACTCAAAAGCTTCCTAACGTATGACCTAATCATTCTATTTATAGTCGTTGCAAGTTATGTCCTGATAAAACTTGGTACTGTGTTTCTGCAGAGCTACGCACACGTACAGTTTTCCCTAATCAGACCAACCTCCCTGTGGTGTCTGTTTTACAACCAGAATGCTCTACGGTCGTGAGGCCGACACATTAGTATGTCATCGTTTGAGGAAAAAAAGGAGAAATGTGGGAGAAGAGGCTGAGCTCACCAGAGGGTCCGCCAGCGAACGAGGAAACATAGCACAACAGCAGCAGTACATTTGCATAGACATGAAATGAACAGCGCAGTTAAAGATAGATTTTTCAGTATATGTATCGATAGGACACAGCTGAATGTTGTTGCTAACAGCACCAAACCCGAAATGAAGACTTGAGTACGTCACCATTGTCTGAACGGACGTTCCATTCGCCTACCCGAAAAGATTGTGATAGTAACGATAGGATGCGATAAAACAGCCATTATCTCGGGTCTACCTCTTGTATCATCTGTAAACAATCTACCGTTGCGCAGGAGGAGAAGCAATTACGTTTACTAGAAAGTGGAAGAAATGACCTATAAAAGAGGTAACTTCAGAAAATTCAGCAGCGTCGGCTGGAGAATTCTGAGGAATTCTCCACTTATACTCTCCTTATCGATAAGAAGGCAATACATGATCAATCACTCGCAAACGCTGTGTCCGAATGTCATCCGAGCACCGAGAGTTCTTGACCAGATATTGCAATATGCCATCTATTTCTAATTTAACTGTACGGTTCTAACCGTCAACATCGTGGAATTCCAGAATGTAAATAGCTTTGCTTCAATTGGAAATCATCAGTTCTCATCAGGTTCCCATCAGATCAGTTATATTTTGGCTACAATGAAAGCAAAATACTGAAGCTAATGGAATTCAAATTAGAATGAGAAGTGATGGAATTTTGAGCAGGAAACTGACTTCCTCAATCGAAATCGAGTCACGGATGAAGGAAAATGAAACGTCATTTGTAATCTGATCAGTTGTGTATGACTCTTAGAGCTTTGGAAAGATCACTTTGCTTTAATTCTCCATTTGAGCATATCAAGGCAAGATGCACATAAGATCAGGTAACATAATAAGATGTCAACGTATTGTACCGCTCTTCTTCCAATAATCTAAAAGTGCCACAATGTCAATCTTAATAACTTGGAGGCGTTGTTTAACTACAGCATCAGTAATGGTAATACCTATTGCTCTCTGGTCACGACTTGATGTTCAACCGCAATCCGTCTGCCAACAATCATTAAATGCCTCCACGACCACCTCATCCCCACAAAATGAACTCACACCGTTGCATGCTTGTGCAAAAGATCCGTCTGCTGGAGTTCAACAAAACATCTCAAAAAGCAAATTCTAACTGCATGACCGCTAGCCGCTTGAAACGGGATGCCTCAAAAACCTTCAGGCCCCCGGCCCCACAACCCAATTGCAAAATGTTATATTGCCTTTTCATTAATTTTGCTGCGTCAAAATCACAGAACACGATTACTCTTTGCAATCTGGGTATAAGTGCATTGCAATGTTTCATCGATGCTGATCAACTTTTGATGAGCATTACCTTCTGGTCTGGCCGACAGGGGCTACTTTTCATGAATGAATACAACGAATGTACAAGTTTTTTTTTCGACAAAAAGATGAAGTACTGATGTAATGTTACCACTATTACCCAACAACTCACAGGGTGGGCAGAAAATGAATAGCCTTTATCAACTAGAAATCAATAATTCCCATTCGCTTCCCATCACATCAATTAGATTTTGGCAAGACTGAAAACAAAGTACTGCAGAGAATGGAATTTTAAATAAAGAGGAAAAGTGATTGAGGATTGAAAAGGAGAGAGGCTGCCGGAAAAGAAAGAGAGTTACTGATGAACGTCAATCACACGTCATTTGAAATCTGATCAGTTATGAGGACGGCTCAAGCTTTGGAAACATTCATTAGATTTAGTTCACTATTTGAGCAGATCGAGACAAGATGGACATGAGATCAGGTAACACACCAAGAAGTCAACTTCCCGTACCTCTTGCCTCCCAATAATCTAAATGTGCCTTAGTACCACTCTTAATATTTTGGAGGGGTTGATTATCTAAGGCAAGAGTACAACTAATGCCAATTACACTTTGATCTTACCTCGTCTCGTAAAATTTCAAGCTTAGTGCCATTGACTGCATTTTTTTTCTTGGCGGTTGCTTCCATTTACTTGTAGATTACTGTCCCCAGTCACTGTGCGTTTTCGGTCCACCTGTTCAAGTTGCAAATGCTTCACTTATTTGAATGAAATTATGACACAGTGATACTCGACCATTATCGTTCAAAAATGGATTTTGCATTATTCAATGATCCAGTGATTAGACACTGTACTAAATTGGTGTATTTGTCTCAGATTATCAATGTTTTCAAGCCGATCAATCGAAATTTAGGTTGTCCTTAATTTGCCGGTTTGGCCTGACAAGTGGCACGGAGCATTCGCGCCAAAGAATAGTGAGGCAACATGGCGCTCCAAGAGGAGAATACATAACCTTCAACCATTCAGGTTAAGTTGCAAAAAAAAACTCTTAATCCAACGTTATTAAAACCTTGGGATCCATCCTGACTCGAAACTGAACAGTTTCAGCTGTATAAATGTTGTGTCTAGAACAGCAAATTAGAGAGTAGGAAGCGGGTATCGAATTAATCACCTCTTCTTCTATCCCACGCCTCCCCAACTCCTGCCCGTCAAAGATAACGTACAATTAAGGAAGATGATTGAATAGCCTCGACCTGCCATGATAGATAAATCTCCAACAACAAGAAACAGCTTCAACGCAATCCAACAGAAATCACATGGATTGATGTTTAACTACCCTACGTCGGTCAAAACTCTTTCATCCGTGAACTGCACAAACCAAACTCACACCGTTGCATCATTGCAAACACCATTCATCTGCTGATATTCATCAAAGCACATCCAACAGCAAGTTCCTAACATACGAACGTGATTTCCTGAAAATAAAGCGAATTGTTGTAGGTCAATGACACGTTTTCTGAAACCTGATGAGTTCTGTTGGACACTTCGAGCTTTGGAACGGTTAATTTTCAATACTTATCCATTTGAGTATTTGCACTGTCGTCTTATCTCGTTCCGTACAATTTCGTCATTTATCGTATTGGCTTCATTTTCTCTTGGCGCTCGTTTCAATTTATTGTAGTATGATATTCCACTCGGTCTTTGACATTGGTCCGTCTGTTCAATTTGCAAATTGGATTTGACAGTAATTATTACAGAGTGATGTTCGTGCCTTACAAATTTGGTGGAGTTTTTTGAGGAAGTGACAAAAACGGTTGATGAAGGAAGGGCCGTGGATGTCGTCGATATGGATTTCAGTAAGGCATTTGACAAAGTCCCACATGGCAGGTTGGTTAAGAAGGTTAAGGCTCATGGGATACAAGGAGAAGTGGCTAGATGGGTGGAGAACTGGCTTGGCCATAGGAGACAGAGGGTAGTGCTCGAAGGGTCTTTTTCCGGCTGGAGGTCTGTGACCAGTGGTGTTCCGCAGGGCTCTGTAGTGAGACCTCTGCTATTTGTGATATATATAAATGATTTGGAAGAAGGTGTAACTGGCGTAATCAGAAAGTTTGCGGATGACACGAAGATGGCTGGACTTGCGGATAGCGAAGAGCATTGTCGGGCAATAGAGCAGGATATAGATAGGCTGGAAAATTGGGCGGAGAGGTGGCAGATGGAGTTTAATCCGGATAAATGTGAAGTGATGCATTTTGGAAGAAATAATGTCAGGAGGAGTTATACAATAAATGGTAGAGTCATGAGGAGTATAGAAACACAGAGGGACATACGTGTGCAAGTCCACAAATCCTTGAAACTGGCAACACAGGTGGAGAAGGTGGTGAAGAAGGCATATGGTATGCTTGCCTATATAGGACGGGGTATAGAGTATAAAAGCTGGAGTCTGATGATGCAGCTGTATAGAACGCTTGTTAGGCCACTTTTGGAGTATCGCGTCCAGTTCTGGTCGCCGCACTACCAGAAGGACGTGGAGGCGTTAGAGAGAGTGCAGAGAAGGTTTACCAGGATGTTGCCTGGTATGGAGAGTCTTAGCTATGAGGAGAGATTGGGTAAACTGGGTTTGTTCTCCTTGGAAAGACGGAGAATGAGGGGAGATCTAATAGAGGTGTACAAGATTATGAAGGGGATAGATAGGGTGAACGGTGGGAAGCATTTTCCCAGATCAGAAGTAACGTTCACGAGGGGTCACGGGCTCAAGGTGAGAGGGGCGAAGTATAACTCAGATATTAGAGGGATGTTTTTTACACAGAGGGTGGTGGGGGCCTGGAATGCGCTGCCAAGTAGGGTGGTGGGGGCAGGCACGCTGACATCGTTTAAGTCTTACCTGGCTGGTCACATGAGCAGCCTGGGAATGGAGGGATACAAACGATTGGTCTAGTTGGACCAAGGAGCGGCACAGGCTTGGAGGGCCGAAGGGCCTGTTTCCTGTGCTGTACTGTTCTTTGTTATTTCCGTTAATAATAAAATTTTGCATTATTCAACGAGCGAGTGTTCATTTCACATTGTACTAAAGTGGTGTATTTGTCTGAGATTATCAAGGTTTTCTAGCTTATCAACCGAATTTCAAGATCTCCTGATTTTCCCGGTTTGGCCTGACAATTGGCAAGTTGCACTCCGGCCATAGAACTGTGAGACAGCAAACTGCATCAAGAGGTCTAATGCATAACCGTCATCCATTGGCATTAAATGACAATACAACTGCTGAATCAATCTTTATCTGAATCCTTGGGTCGATCTTTACTAGAAACTGAACAGTACCAGTTATGCACATACTGTGCTCGAACAACAAATGAGAGGGTAGGAAGCGTGTAACGAGTTCATAACCTCTTGTTCAATCTGGCCCCTCCCCATAGTCCTGTCCACCATCTGTAACGCGCAATTAAGGAGTGTGATTGATCTGCCTCATATAGCGCGAATAGATATAGCTCCAAAAATATTCAACATCTCCAACGCCATTGAACAGCAAGCAGGTGACTTGAAGTTTAGCGGCACTTCGAAAGCAAACAATCATTAAAGGCCCCCACAACCACCTCAACTCCACAAGATAGACTCCGACCGTCGCGTGGTTACGCACAAGATCTGACTGCTGGAATTCAACAAAACAACTCCAATATCAATTTCCAGACACATTATCGCTGACCACAGGAAACGGAATTTCTCAAAAACCTTCAGGCACACGGCTCCACAAACCCACGCCAACCATGCCACTCCCCTCCGCCTCCCGCCCCCGACATTATCTTACATTGCTTTTCTATTGATTTCCCAGCATCAAAATCAGAGAACACGTTTACTGTCAACACTGTGGGCAAAAGCATATTGCATGTTTGCAGGGTTTCATGAATGCTGACCACCTCCGCCTTTTCATGAGCATTACCTTCTGGTCTCGCCAGCAGACACTATTTCTCATGAATGTATACAATGAATGGACTTTTTTTTACAGTAAGAGAAATTCCTAATGTCATGTTACAACAATAATCTGACGAAACGGAAGAGGGCCAGAAAGTAAATAGCCGTCTTTCAATTGGAAATCATGAATTCCCATTAGCTTCCCATCACATCAATTTCATTTTGGCAAGACTGAAAACAAAATACTGCCAGAATGGAATTTTAAATTAAGAGGAGAAGTGATTGGAATTTGAAAGGGAGAATGGCTGTCCGAAATGAAAGAGAGTTGCTGATGAAGGTCAATGTCACGCAATTTGAATGCTGATCAGTTGGCTTAAGCTTTGGAACGATTAATTTGCTTAACTTCTCCATTTGGGCCGCTCAAGACAAGATGGACATGAGATCAGGTAATATTCCAAGAAGTCAATCCTTCACACCACTTTCCTTCCACTGATCCAAATGTGCCTCAATGCCGCTCTTAACATTTTGGAGGGGTTTCTTATCCAAGGCAAGTGTAAAACTAATGCCAATTGCACTCTGATCTTATCTCGGCTCGTAAGATTTATTTTTTAGTGGCATTGCCTTCATTTGTTTCTTGCCGCTTGCTTCCCAGTGTCCCCAATCATTGTATGTCTTTGGTCCATCTGTTCAACTTGCAAATGTTTCACTCATTTGAGTGAAATTATGACACAGTGATATTCGACCATTATCACTAATAATAGTATTTTGCATTATGCAATGATCCAGTGTTAGATACTATACTAAATTGGTCAATTTGTCTGACATTATCAGCATTTTCAAGCTTATCAACCGAAATCCAAGTTCTCCTAAGTTTGCCGGTTTGGCCGGACAAATGGCAAGTAGCATTCGGGCCAAAGAATCGTGAGTCAACACAGTGCTCCAAGAGGAGAAATACATAATCTTCATCCATTCAGGTTAAGTGACAACAAATTCGCTGAATACAACGTTAGCGGAAGCTTGGGATCAATCTTGACTTGAAACTAAACAATGACAGATTTATAAATGCTGTTGCGACAACAGCAGATTAGAGAGTAGGCAGCATGTAACGAGTAGAGGGACCTGGGAGTGCAAGTCCACAGATCCTTGAAGGTGACGTCACAGGTGGAGAAGGTAGTGAAGAAGGCATATGGCATGCTTGCCTTTATAGGACGGGGCATGGAGTATAAAAGTTGGGGTCTGATTTTGCAGTTGTATCGAACGTTGGTTCGGCCACATTTGGAATACTGCGCACAGTTCTGGTCGCCACACTACCAGAAGGTAATGGAGGCTTTAGAGGGAGTGCAGAGGAGGTTTACCAGGATGTTGCCTGGTATGGAAGGCAACATCCTGGTAAATGAGGAGCGATTGGGTAAACTGGGGTTGTTCTCACTGGAAAGACGGAGGATGAGGGGTGACCTAATAGAGGTGTATAAAATTATGAAAGGCATAGATAGGGTGAACGGTGGGAAGCTGTGTCCCAGGTCGGTGGTGACGTTCACGAGGGGTCATAGGTTCAAGGTGAGGTGGGGGAGGGAGGTTTAAGACGGATATCAGAAGGACGTATTTTACAGACAGGGTGGTGGGGGCCTGCAATGCGCTGCCGGGCAAGGTGGTGGAGGCGGACACACTGGGAACGTTTAAGACTTATCTAGATAGCCATATGAACGGAGTGGGAATGGAGGGATCCAAAAGAATGGTCTGGTTTGGACCAGGGAGCGGCGCGGGCTTGGAGGGCCGAAGGGCCTGTTCCTGTGCTGTAATGTTCTTTGTTCTTTGAGGTAATCACCTCTTCTTCCATCCGATGCCTCCCCAAAGCCTGCCCACCATCTATTACATACAATTAAAGAATATGATTGAATCGCCTCGACTTGTCATGATAGATGCAGCTCCAACAAAACGAAACGAATTCAACGCAATCCAGAAGAAAGCAGGCGGATTTGCATTCGACTGCAATCCGTCAGTCAGAAATCCTTAAAGGGCTGAACGAACCGCTCAACCCTATAAGCCAAACTCACACCGTTGCAACACTGCGATCAACATTCATCAGCTGATATTCATCAACACATCTCCAACAGCAAATTCCAAACATATGAACACGATATCCTGGAGGGAAAGCGAATTTCTGATGAAAGTCAAGGACACGACAATTGAAACCTGATGGGCCCTGTTGGACGCTTTGAGCTTTGGCACGGTAAATTCGCTTCATTTATCCAATTGAGCATTTGCACTGTGGTCTCATCACTTCTCGTAAAATTTCGTCATTTTTCGTATTGACTTCATGGTTGACTTGGCGCTTGTTTCCATTTATTGTATTATGATACCCCAGTCAGTTTTTGACATTGGTCCACCTGTTCAATTTGCAAGTGCTTAGAACATAGAACATAGAACATAGAAAGCCACAGCACAAACAGGCCCTTCGGCCCACAAGTTGCGCCGATCACATCCCCACCTCTAGGCCTATCTATAGCCCTCAATCCCATTAAATCCCATGTACTCATCCAGAAGTCTCTTAAAAGACCCCAACGAGTTTGCCTCCACAACCACCGACGTCAGCCGATTCCACTCACCCACCACCCTCTGAGTGAAAAACTTACCCCTGACATCTCCTCTGTACCTACCCCCCAGCACCTTAAACCTGTGTCCTCTCGTAGCAACCATTTCAGCCCTTGGAAATAGCCTCTGAGAGTCTACCCTATCCAGACCTCTCAACATCTTGTAAACCTCTATCAGGTCACCTCTCATCCTTCGTCTCTCCAGGGAGAAGAGACCAAGCTCCCTCAACCTATCCTCATAAGGCATGCCCCCCAATCCAGGCAACATCCTTGTAAATCTCCTCTGCACCCTTTCAATGGCTTCAACATCTTTCCTGTAATGAGGTGACCAGAATTGCGCGCAGTACTCCAAGTGGGGTCTAACCAGGGTCCTATAAAGCTGCAGCATTATCTCCCGACTCCTAAACTCAATCCCTCGATTAATGAAGGCCAGTACGCCGTACGCCTTCTTGACCGCATCCTCCACCTGCGAGGCCGATTTAAGAGTCCTATGGACCCGGACCCCAAGGTCCTTCTGATCCTCTACACTGCTAAGAATGGTACCCTTCATATTATACTGCTGCTTCATCCCATTGGATCTGCCAAAATGGATCACCACACACTTATCCGGGTTGAAGTCCATCTGCCACTTCTCCGCCCAGTCTTGCATTCTATCTATGTCTCGCTGCAACTTCTGACATCCCTCCAAACTATCCACAACACCACCTACCTTGTTGTCGTCAGCAAACTTACCAACCCATCCCTCCACTTCCTCATCCAGGTCATTTATGAAAATGACAAACAGCAAGGGTCCCAGAACGGATCCCTGGGGCACTCCACTGGTCACTGACCTCCATGCAGAGAAAGACCCCTCCACAGCCACTCTCTGCCTTCTGCAGGCAAGTCAGTTCTGGATCCACAAGGCAACAGCCCCTTGGATCCCATGCCCTCTCACTTTCTCAAGAAGTCTTGCATGGGGGACCTTATCGAACGCCTTGCTGAAGTCCATATAGACCACATCCACCGCTCTTCCTTCGTCAATGTGTTTGGTCACATTTTCAAAGAACTCAACCAGGCTCGTAAGGCACGACCTGCCCTTGACAAAGCCGTGCTGACTACTTTTGATCATACTAAACTTCTCCAGATGATCATAAATCCTGTCTCTCAGTATCCTCTCCATCAACTTACCAACCACTGAGGTTAGACTCACCGGTCGGTAATTACCCTGGCTGTCCCTGTTCCCTTTCTTGAATATAGGGACCACATCTGCAATCCTCCAATCCTCCGGAACCTCTCCCGTCTCCATCGACGATGCAAAGATCATCGCCAAAGGCTCCGCAATCTCCTCCCTCGCCTCCCACAGTAACCTGGGGTACATCCCATCCGGTCCCGGCGACTTACCAACCTTGATGCCATTCAATAGTTCCAACACATCCTCTTTCTTTATGTCCACATGCTCGATCCTTTCTGTCCACCGCAAACCAGCAGTACAACCACCTAGATCCCTTTCCACCGTGAATACCGAGGTAAAGTATTCATTAAGCAGCTCCGCCATTTCTAACGGTTCCGCACAAACTTTTCCCCCTTCACCTTTTAAGGGTCCTGTGCCTTCACATCTCATCCTTTTACTCTTGACATATTTGTAGAAAGCCTTGGGATTCTCCTTAATCTTACCCGCCAAGGCCTTCTCATGACCCCTTCTAGCTCTCCTAATTTCCTTCTTAAGCTCCTTCCTACATCCCGTATACTCCTCTAAATCCTTAACACCTCCTAGCTCTCTGAACCTTCTGTACGCCTCTCTTTTCTTATTCACCAGGTTCATCACAACCTTCGTGCACCACGGTTCCCGTACCCTACCAACACCCCCCTGTCTCATCGGAACGTTGTCATGCAGAGCTCCAGACAAACATTCCTTGAAAATCCTCCACTTTCCTTCGGTACTTTTCCCCAAGAATGCCTCCTTCCAATTTACCCGTCTAATTTCCTCCCTGATGACACTGTATTTCCCTTTACTCCAGAGAAACACTTTCCTAGCCTGCCTGATCCTATCTCTTTCCAATGCTGTCGTGAAGGAGATAGAATTATGATCGCTATCCCCAAGATGCTCACCCACCGAGAGATCCTCCACCTGTCCAGGTTCATTAGCCAGCACCAGATCAAGTACAGCCTCTCCTCTAGTAGGCTTATCCACATACTGTGTCAGGAAACTCTCCTGGACACACCTAACAAACTCCTCTCCATCCAAACCCCTAGCCCTAGGGATATTCCAATCTATGTTTGGGAAATTAAAATCTCCCATCACGACAACTCTGTTATTCCTACATCTCTCCAGGATCTGTTTCCCCATCTGCTCCTCAACATCTCTGTTACTATTGGGCGGCCTATAGAAAACACCCAGCAACGTTACCGACCCCTTCCTGTTCCTAACCTCCACCCACAGAGATTCCATCGTCAATCCCTCCACGGCGTCCACCTTCTCTACAGCCGTGACACTATCCCTGATCAACAGTGCCACTCCCCCCCCCCCCTCTCTTGCCTCCCTCCCTGTCCTTCCTGAAACATCTAAAACCCGGCACCTGAAGCACCCAGTCCTGTCCCTGAGACATCCAAGTCTCCGTAATAGAACATAGAACATAGAACATTACAGCGCAGAACAGGCCCTTCGGCCCACGATGTTGCACCGACCAGTTAAAAAAAAAAACTGTGACCCTCCAACCTAAACCAATTTCTTTTCGTCCATGAACCTATCTACGGATCTCTTAAACGCCCCCAAACTAGGCGCATTTACTACTGATGCTGGCAGGGCATTCCAATCCCTCACCACCCTCTGGGTAAAGAACCTACCCCTGACATCGGTTCTATAACTACCCCCCCTCAATTTAAAGCCATGCCCCCTCGTGCTGGATTTCTCCATCAGAGGAAAAAGGCTATCACTATCCACCCTATCTAAACCTCTAATCATCTTATATGTTTCAATAAGATCCCCTCTTAGCCGCCGCCTTTCCAGCGAAAACAATCCCAAATCCCTCAGCCTCTCCTCATAGGATCTCCCCTCCATACCAGGCAACATCCTGGTAAACCTCCTCTGCACCCTCTCCAAAGCCTCCACATCCTTCCTGTAATGTGGGGACCAGAACTGCACACAGTACTCCAAGTGCGGCCGCACCAGAGTTGTGTACAGTTGCAACATAACGCTACGACTCCTAAATTCAATCCCCCTACCAATAAACGCCAAGACACCATATGCCTTCTTAACAACCTTATCTACTTGATTCCCAACTTTCAGGGATCTATGCACACATACACCTAGATCCCTCTGCTCCTCCACACTATTCAAAGTCCTCCCGTTAGCCCTATACTCAACACATCTGTTATTCCTACCAAAGTGAATTACCTCACACTTCTCCGCATTAAACTCCATCCGCCACCTCTCGGCCCAACTTTGCAACCTGTCTAAGTCTTTCTGCAAACTACGACACCCTTCCTCACTGTCTACCACACCACCGACTTTGGTGTCATCAGCAAATTTGCTAATCCACCCAACTATACCCTCATCCAGATCATTAATAAATATTACAAACAGCAGTGGCCCCAAAACAGATCCCTGAGGTACACCACTTGTAACCGCACTCCATGATGAATATTTACTATCAACCACCACCCTCTGTTTCCTATCCGCTAGCCAATTCCTGATCCAATTTCCTAGATCACCCCCAATCCCATACATCTGCATTGTAATGGCCACCACATCACAATTCGAAGCAGCAATCCACGCTCTAAGCTCATCCACTTTATTCACTACACTCCTGGCATTAAAATAGGCACATCTCAGACCTTCAGCCTGAGCACTTCCCTTCTCCATCACTCGTCTAACCTCCCTCTTACCCTGTTTACATTCCTTATCTATTTGCGAGCTAACCTCCTCGCTCTCAGTCCCCTCATTTCGATTCCCTCCCCCCAACCTTTCTAGTTTAAAGTCTCTCCAGTAGACTTAGCCAACCTTCCCGCCAGGATATTGGTCCCCCTGGGATTCAAGTGCCAGCCGTCTTTTTTAAACAGGTCACACCTGCCCCTAAAGAGGTCCCAATGATCCAAGTACCCAAATCCTTGTCCCTTGCTCCAGTCCCTCAGCCACGCATTCATTCTCCACCGATTCCTGTTCTCACTCTCCCGCGGCACAGGCAGCAATCCCGAGATTACTACCTTTGCATTCCTCTTTCTCAGCTGTCTACCTAACTCCCTATATTCTCTTTTCATGACCCCTTCCCTCTTCCTACCTATGTCAGCAGTACCTATATGCATCACGACCTTCGGCTCCTCTCCCTCCCCCTTCAGGATTTCTGGGACTCGACCAGAGACATCCCGGACCCCTGCACCAGGGAGGCAAACCACCATCCGAGAGTCCCGTCTGTGTCCGCAAAAACGCCTATCTGACCCCCTCACCGGAGAGTCCCCAATTAGCACTACCCTCCTTTCCTTACCCTTTTGCACTACTGGGCCAGGCTCAGCTCCAGAGACACTGCCACCGCTGCTTCCCCCAGGTGGGCTGTCCACCCCAGTAGTACTCAGACAGGAGTACTTATTATTAAGGGGCACATCCACCGGGGTGCTCACCATCAACCGAGCTTTCTCCTTCCTCACTGTTACCCAGTTACCCTCCTCCCGTGGTCCCGGTGTGACCACCTGCCGATAGCTCCTGTCAATGACCTCCTCACTATCCCTAACCCGGCGAAGGTCCTCGAGCTGCAATTCCAGTTCCCTAACATGGTCCCTTAGGAACCGCAGCTCAACACACCCAGCACAGATATGGTCGTCCGGGAGGCTAGGAGCCTCCAGGACCTCCCACATCCTACATTGGGAACAACATACTGGCCTCACACTCATAATTGCCCCTTTAAACACACAGGGAAAAAAAAGTGAATGAAAATTTTAAACTTACCTTTCCTCCTCCTGTTTTCTCCAAAGCCCTGCTCTCACTGGGTCTTTTTTTTTAGGTTAGAGGAGGAGGGAGGGTGGGATACTCTACAAGTGTAGAGTATCGGGATTCCTCTCTGTTCCAATTTATTGGGGAAAAAAAAAATCTCTCTCTCCCAGACCTCCCTGCGCGACCACTTCCGGGTTTAGATATTTTTAAAGAAAAAACCCGCGATAAAGTAAGTTAAAAAATAACAGCGCTTACCCGCAGCACTCCTCTCGCGAATCTCTCCTCTCTGCTGCACTTCCAAGACGCAATGAGACGCTTGTTTGATTTGACTGTAATTATGACAGAGTGATGCTCGAGCATTTCCGCTAATAATATAATTTTGCATTATTCAATGAGTGAATGTCCACACACTCTACCAAAATGGTGTATTTGACTGAGTTTATCAAGATTTTCAAGCTTATCAACTGAAATTGAGGATCCCCTGATTGCCCGGTTTGGCCTGACAATTGGCAAGTAGCATTCCGGCCACAGAATTTTGAGGCAGCAAACTGCTCTCATTAGACTAATGCATAACCGTCATCCATTGAAATTAACTGACAACACAACTGCTGAATCAACTGTTATCAAAATCCTTGGGTTGATCTTTACAAGAAACTGAACAGTACCAGCTACGTACGCACTGTGTTGGAACAGTAGATGAGAGGATAGGAAGCATGTAATGAGTTCATGACATCTTGTTCCATCTGACCCCTCCCAAAAGTCCTGTCCACCATCTACAATGCGCAATTAAAGAGTGCGATTGATCTGCCTCATACAGCGCGAATAGATATAGGTCCAAAAATATTCAACATCTTCAACGCCATTGAATAGGAAGCAGGTGGCTTGAACTTAAACGCACTTGGTCAGCCAACAATCATTGAGGGTCCCCACTACCACCTCAAGCCCACAAGTTAGACTCCGACCGTTGCACGATTGTGCACAGGACCTGTCTGCTGGAATTCAACAAAACAACTCAAATAACAAATTGCAAACGCATGACCACTGATCAGTGGAAACGCAATGTCACAAAGACATTCAAGGACTCGGACGTACAATTCCACGGCAATACCCAGCGACATTAAAATAGATTGTCTTTCTATTAATTTTGCAGCGTCAAAATCATAGAGCACGCTTACTATCAGCACTGTGTGCATAAATACACTGCATGATCTGCAGGGTTTCATGGTTGCTGATCACTTCCCGCTTTTGATGCACATTAGCTTCTGATCCAGTGGGCAAACGCTCCTTCGCATCAACGAATATAATGAACGGACAAGCTTTTTTTCACAATAAGAGGAATTCTCAATGTAATGTTACAAAGGTATTTCGACAAAACGGAGGAGGGCCAGAAAATAAGGTCATTAATTCCCATTAGCTTCCAATTTCATTTTGGCAAGACTGAAAATAAAATACTGTAGCTAATGGAAATTTAAATTGAGAGGAGAAGTGATTAAAGTTTGAAAAGGTGAATGGCTGCCTGAAAAGAAAGCGAGTTACTGATAAAGACGAATGACACTCAAGTTGAAAACAGATCAGTAGTGTGGGACGTTTTCAGCTTTGGAACAATTAGTGAGATTTTTTCTCCATTTGAGCAGAATGGACATTGAATAATTGTCCATTCTCCAAATGGACATGACATTAGGTAACATTCCAAGATGTCATTTTTTTCGTGCCACTTTTCTTCCAATAATCTAAATGTGCCTCACTGCCACTCTTAATATTTTGGAGGGTTGCTTATCTAAGGCAAGAGTAATGCTAATGCCCATTGCGCTCAGATCATATCTCGTCTCGAAAAAAACTTTCTGTTTAGTGGCATTGACTTCCTTTTTCTTGGCGCTGGCTTCCATTTACATGTAGAGTACTCTCCTCTGTCATTGTGTGTCTTTGATCCATCTGGTCAAGTTGCAAATTTTTAACTCATTTGAATGAAATGATGACACAGTGATACTCGACCAGTATCACTTGTAGTATGATTTGCATTATCCAATGATCCAATGATTAGACACTGCCAAAGTAATGTATTTGTCTGAGATTATCAACATTCTCAAGGTTATCAATCGAAATTCAGGTCTCCTGATTTTCTTGTTTGGCCTGACAAGTGGCAAGTAGAATTCAGCCCAGAGAATCGTGAGGCAACATAGTGCTACAAGAACAGAAATAAGTAACCTCCATCCATTAAGGTTAAGCGGCAACGCATGCACTGAATCAACGTTATCGGAACCTTGGGATCGATTTTGACTTGAAACTGAACAGTGCAAGCTCTATAAATGCTGTGGCTAGAATCGCAGATTTGAGAGTAGAAGGCGTGTAACGAGTTAATCACCTATTTTTTCATGCCATGCCTCCCCAAATTCTGCTCATCATCTTTGACACAAAATTAAGGAGTGTGATTGAATAGCCTAGACCCGCAATGATAGGTGCAGCTCCACGGCACGAAACAACTTCAGCGCAATCTAAAATAAAGCAGATGGATGGATGTTCAACCAAACTCTGACAGCCAAAAATCCTTAAAGAACTGAACTAACCCCTCAACCCCACAAGCGAAACCCACACCGCTGCATCATTCTGAACAACATTCATCTATCTGCTGATATTCATCAAAACAACTCCAAGAGCAAATTCCAAAAATATGAACGTGATTTCCTGAAAAAAAATCGATTTATTGATGAAAGTCAATGACACGTCATTTGAAAGGTGATTACTTCTGTTGGGAGTTTCGACCTTTGGAATGGTTAATTTGCTTCAGTTTTCCATTTGTGCATTTGGACTGTAACCTTATCTCGTCTCGTAAAATTTCGTATTTATTGGCACTATCTTATTTTTTTCTTGGCCTTTGCTTCCATTTACTTGTAGAATGATTCCCCTAGTCATTGTGCGTCACTGCTCCAACTGTTCAATTTGCAAATTATTGAGTCAATTGACTTCAACTTTTACACAGTGACAGTCGATCATTTCTGCTAATATTAAGATATTTAATTATTCAATGACGACTGGTTGAACAATGTACTTACTGGTGTATTCTTCGGAAATTATCAAGATTTTCAAGTTTATCAGCCGAAAATAATATAAAGGCATGATTATGTAACCATTGTGAGAATGGGCACTCAATTTCACTCCCAACAAAGTTTATGACATTTCTGATGGGTTGCGATTAAAGAGCCATTTTCTCGGGTCTACCTCTCGGTATCATCTGTAACTAGTTTACCGGCTTACATGTCTAGAAGCAGTTAATTTTCCTGGAACTTGGAAGAAATCTCGTCTAAAAGGTAGTTGTACATAATTGAGCAGAGTGGGCTGGAGGCATCTTCGAAATTCTCCAGTTCTGCTCTCCTTATCGATTAGAACAAAGAACAAAGAACAGTACGGCACAGGAAACAGGCCGTTCGGCCCTCCAAGCCTGTGCCGCTCATTGGTCCAACGCGACCATTCGTGTGTATCCCTCCATTCCCAGACTGCTCATGTGACTATCCAGGTAACTCTTAAATGATGCCAGCGTGTAAGCCTCCACCACCCTACTTGGCAGCGCATTCCAGGCCCCCACCACTATCTGTGTAAAAAACGTCCCTCTGATATCTGAGCTTTCCCTCGCCCCTCTCACCTTGAGCCCGTGACCCCTCGTGATCGTCACCTCCGACCGGGGAAGAAGCTTTCCATTGTTCACCCGATCTATACCCTTCATAATTTTGTGCACCTCTATTAGGTCTCCCCTCATTCTCCGTCTTTCCAGGGAGAAAAAGCCCAGTTTACCCAATCTCTCCTCATAGCTAAGGCCCTCCATACAAGGCAACATCCTGGTAAACCTTCCCTGCACTCTCTCTAAAGCCTCCACGTCCTGCTGGTAGTGCGGCGACCAGAACTGGATGCAGTACTCCAAATGTGGCCTAACGAACGTTCTATACAGCTGTAACATCAGACTCCAGCTTTTATATTCTATAACCCGTCCTATAAAGGCAAGCATAACATACGCCTTCTTCACCACCTTCTCCAACTGTGCTCCCACCTTCAAGGATTTGTGGACTTGCACACCTAGGTCCCTCTGCGTTTCTATAAGGAAATAAAGGATCGAGAGCAAAGACAGCTCTTGACCAGAAATATACTGTGTCAGCATTACTAATTGAACGTAATTTCTTTTATCCGACGAAATGGAGGAGTTCCAGAAAATAACGTTCTATCAATTTGTTTTCATTAAATCTCATTAACTTCCCATCACGTAATTATATTCTGGCAAGACTGAAATCAAAATACTGCTGCTAATGTAACTTAAAATTATAAGGAGGAGTGGTGGATGTTTGAGCATGAAAGTGGTTTCCTGAACAGAAAGAGAGCTACTGATGAAGGTCAAGGACATGTCATTTGTAATCTGAACAGTCCTGTGGGATGGTGAGGGCTTCGAAAAGATTAATACGCCTCAATTCTCCATTTGAGCAGATCGAGACAAGATGGACATAAGATCAGGTAACATACAAATACGTCAACGTTTCGTACCTCTTTACTTCCAATAAACCTAAATGTGCCTCAATACCACTTTTAATATTTTGAAGAGGTTGTTTAAATGAGTCTTCCATAAAACTAATGCCTCTTGCACCCTGGTCCGATCTGGTCTCGTACCATTTCGTCTTTTGTGGTATTGACTTCGATTTTTTTTGGGTGCTTGCTGCGTTGAAATTGTCGAATTGTTTCCCCAGTCACTGAGTGATATTGGCCCGTCTTTCAATTTGCAAATGCTTGATTCAGTTTACTCTAATTATAATCGATCATTATTGTTAATAGTAGGATTTTGTGTTATTCAATAACCGAGTGGTTAAGTACAGTGCTAAAGTGGCTTTATTTTTATTTGATTTCATGTATTATTGTCACATGTATTAACATTCAGTGAAAAGTATTCTTTCTTGTGCGCTATGGAGACAAAACATACCATTCATAGAGAAGGAAACGAGAGACTGCAGAATGTAGTGTTACAGTCATAGCTAGGTGTAGAGAAAGATCAACTTAATGCAAGGTAAGTCCATTTAAAAGTCTGACAGCAGCAGGGAAGAAGCTGCTGTTGAATCCGTGAGTATGTGACCTCAGACTTTCGTATCTTTTTACCGAAGGAAGAAGGTGGAAAAGAGAATGTCTGGGTTGCTTGGGGTCCTTAATTATGCTGGCTGCTTTCCCGAGGCAACGGGAAGTGTAGACAGAGTCACTGGAATGGAGGATGGTTTGCATCATGGATTGGGCTGCATCGTGGTTCCTTGAGGTCTTGGGCAGAGAAGGAGGCTTGCCAAGCTGTGATACAACCAGAAAGTATGCTTTCTATGGTGCATCTGTAAAAGCTGTTTAGATTCGTAGCTGACATGCGAAATTTCCTTCGTCATCTGAGAAAGTAGAGGCGTTGGTGGGTTTTCTTAACTATAGTGTCGGCATGGGGGGACCAGGACAGGTTGTTGTAATCTGGACACCTACAAACCTGAAGCTCTTAACCCGTTTTATATCATCCCCGTTGATGTAGAGAGGGGTATGTTCTCCTTTACATTTCCTGAAGTCGCTGACAATATTCTTGGCTTTGTTGACATTGAGGGACAGAATATTGTCACCGTACCAGTTCACCAGCTTCTCTATCCAATTCCTGTATTCAGTCTCATCATTGTTTGAGATCTGACCCGCTACGGTGGTGTTGTCAGCGAACTCGAAAATCAAGTTGGAGGGGAAGTTGGCCACACAGTCATACATGTTAAAGGAGTATAATAGGGGGCTGAGAACACAGCCTTTTGGGGGACCGGTGTTGAGGATGATCGTGGAGGAGATCAGGCAACAGGTCAGGTATTTGTCTGAAATTGTCAATCTGATCAATTGAAGTTTCAATCTGATTAATGGAAATTCAAAATCTCCACATTGTCCCAGATTGGCCTGACAAGCAGCACGTCGCATTTGGGCGGATAATTGTGAGGCAAGAAACTGGTCTAAGAGGAGAGTTACAGAGCTTTCATTAATTGAGGTCAATCGCTGAATCCACCATTGTTAAAATTCCTGGGGTCGATCTTGACTGGAAGCTGAACACTGCCAGCGGTATACATATTATGGCCAGAACAGCAGATTAGAGGCTAGGAAGCATGTGTCAACTCTTGTCCTATGTGACCGTTCCCCAAAATCCTGTCCACGATCTACAGCATACACTTAAGGAGTATAATTGAATGGCCTCGACCTACCATGATACATGTAGCTCCAGCATACTCGACAACTTGAATGGCGTGTGACAGAAGGCAAATGGCTTGAAGCCGAATCGCACTCCGTCAGCCTCAAGTAGATAAAAGCTTTACCTCCACTCGAAATGCCACAAGCCAAACTTACATCGTTGCATCATTGTGCATCCGATTATTCTGGTTCAATTCGTTAAAACATCTCCAATAGCAATTTCCAAACACATAACAACTAACCAATGGAAACGGAATTCCTCAACAAGATTCGAGTTCCAGCAACAAATCGTGGACAACATCACCCGGCTTTGAAATATATTGCCATGCCACCAGTTTTGATGTGTCTAAATCATGGAACACGTTTACCATCAGCACTGTGGGTATACCAACACTGCATGGTCTGGAGGGCTTCATGGATGTAGATCAACTCCGCTGTCTGATATGCATTAATTTCTGTCCTTGCCTGCAACCATTACTTCGCATAAATGAATATAAAGAACATAGAAGTTGGCGTTCATGTTTTTTTTTTACATAAGAAGGAATCCTTATTTAATGTTAACGCTATTAGCCGACAAAATGGAGGAGGGCCAAGAGCATTTTTCTTCAATTCGAAACCATTAATTCCCATTAGTGTCCAATCACATCAATTTCAATTGGCAAGACTGAAAGCAAAATACTGCCGCAAATTGAATTTTAAATTAAGAGGAAATGTTTTGGAGGATTGAACAATAATGTGGCTTTCTGGAAAGAAAGCGAGTTACTGAAAAAGTTAGTGAAAAGTCATTTGAAAGCTGATGAGCTCTCTAGGGCGCTTCGAGCTTTGGAACGAGTAATTAGATTTAATTCTCCATTTGAGCTGATCGAGACAAGATGGGCATCAGATCAGTCAAGATATCAATAAGTCAATTTTGTACCTCTCTTCTTCCAATAATCTAAATATGCCTCAATTTCACTATTTTGGACGGGTTGCTTAGCTACGACATCAATGCAACTAATACCTGTTGCGTGTTGGTCATATATTGTCCAGTAATATTTCTTAGTTAGTGGTATTAACTTCATTTTTTCTTCGCTCTTGCTTCCCTTCACTTGACGAATGATCTCCTCAGTTACTGTGTGTCTCTGGTCCATCGTTACAATTTTTAAATTTTTGGCACTTATTCTCAGACAGTGAGGATTGACAATTTCCCTAATAATAGGATTTTACATTGTTCAATGACTGAATGGTCACACAGTCTACTGAAGTGGTGCATGTGTCTGAGATTATCAAAGTTTTCAAGCTTATCAACCGAAATTCAAGTTCTGATATTCCCGGTTTGGCTGACGAATAGAAGTTGGTGTTCCTGTTTTTTTTTAACATCAGAAGGATTCCTTATTTAATGTAACATTCAGGCCAGACAACTGTCAGGCAACAAACTACTCCAAGAGGAGAAGGACAGAACCTTCATCAATTGAGATTAATTGGCAATACAATCGCGAAATCCACCATTATCAAAATCCTTGGGTCGGCCTTGACTATAAACTGAACAGCGCCAGTTATATATATTCTGTTGCTAGAGCAGCAGACGATTGGCTACGAAGCGAGTAACGAGTTCATCAACTCTTGTCCCATCCGAATTCTCCAAAGAATCCTGTCCAACATCTACAACATACAATTAAGAAGTATGAATGAATAGTCGCGAACTGCCGTGATAGATGCCGCTCCAACAACAATCAATAATTTCAACACCATCCAAGAAAAGGCAAACGGCTTGATGTTCAAATGCATTCCGGCAGCCAACAATACAGAAAGGCCCCACATAGCCGCTAAATCCACAAGTCAAACTCACACCGTTGCATCTATATTTACAATATTCCTCTGCTGCAATTCACCAAAACAACTCTAAAAGAAAATTCGAAACACGTGACCTCTTACATGAGGAAATGGAATTCCTTGGCAAACTTCAAGTTCCAGCCACCCAAGTCCTAGACAACACCAGCCTATTCTAAAATATCTTTCCGTGCCATCAGTTTTGCTGTATCAATATGATAGTACACACTTACCATCAGCACTGAGAGTATGCATAGAGTGCACGATCTGCAGGGCTTCATGATTGCAGATGATCTCCGCCTTCTGATGAGCATTAATTTATTGTCTAGCCGCAAATCACTACTTCAGAAAATAAAGGACGGACAATCTGTTTTTTTTTACATTAAGAGGATTTATCTAGATATGTTGCTTTACTGAGACATCATTAAAACGAATACCTGTTGCACTCTGGTTATATGTCGTCTCAAAATAATTAGTCTTTCGTGCTATTGACTTCAATTTGTGTCTTGACGCTTGCTTCCGTTTACTTGTAGAATAATTTTCTCAGTTATCATGCGTCTTTGGTTCATCTGTTCAATTTTTTAAACGTTTGATTCAGTTGACTGTAATTCTCACAGAGTCAGGATCTACAATTTCCCAAATTGGCATTATTCAATGAGCGACTCGCCACACATTATACTGAAGTGGTGCATTTTTCTGAGATTACCAAGATTGTCAAGTTTATCAACTGAAATTCAAGTTTTCTGATTTTCCTGGTTTGGCCGGAGAAGTGGAAAGAAGCATTCCCACCATGACATTTTGAGGCAACAAACTGCACCAAGAAGAGAAATGCTTCACCGTCATCCAAAGATATTAAATAGCAATGCAATTGCAATAGCCATTGTATTCAAAATCCTTGTGGTCGAGCTTGACTAGAAATTGAAAGATGCCGGGCATATCAATCCTGTGTCAAGAACAGCAGATTAGAGGTTGGGAAGTGTGTAACGCCTTAGGCAAGTCTTGTCTCCTCTAACTCCTCCCCAAAATCCTCTCCAGCATCTACAAAGTACAAGTAAGGAGTACGATTCAATCGTCTGGAACTGCCATGAGAGACATTGATACAACAACAATCAACAAATTCAAAGATTTCCAATGGAAAACAGGCAGTTTGATGTTCAACCGCACTCTGTCAACTGACTTCTCAGTCCGACAAGTCAAGTTCCCACCGTTGTGAAGACGGTTCATCTATGGCAATTCAACAAAGCAACTTCAATTGCAAATTCCAAACGCATGAACTCATACCTGCAGACACGGAATTCGGCGACTAAATTCAAATCACGCCCCCCCCCCCCCCATCCCTTCCACCCACCAAACCTAGCGAACACCACAAGATAATCAGATATATTGCGGTGCCATCAATTTCACTGTTTCACAAGCATAGAACATACACACTATCAACACTGTAGGTATCAGTGCACTGCATAGTTTGCAGGGTTTCCTCTAAGCAGATCACATCCGTATTCTGAGAAGCATCAATTTCTGGTCTCGCCGTCAACCACTGGTTCCTCTGAAGTGATATAAAGAAGGTACACATTGGTGTTTTTTTTGCAATAAATTGGATTCTTCTTTCAACAAGTTACCGCTGTTATTCGAGGAAAGGTAGGAGGGCCAGAAAATAAATAGCGTTCTTTCAATTGGAAATCAGTAATTCCCATTAACCTCAAATCGGATCAATTTAATTTAGGCAAAACTGGGATTGAAATACTGAAGATAATGGGATTTTAAACGAAGAGGAGGATTACCGAAGTTTGAGAAACGAATTGGCTTCCTGAAAAGAAGGAGAATTACTGATGAAGTTAATCACAGATCATGTGAAATCTCATCAGTTCTGTGGGATGCTTCGAGCTTTAGGACGATCGAACTGCCTTTCTTCTCCATTTCAGCAGATCGAGACAAGACGGACATAAGATCAGGTAACATATCTCGAAGTCAACTTTTCGTACTTCTCTTCGAGCAATAATCTAAACGTACTTCAATGCCGCTGCTAATATTTTGGAGGTTTGGTTATCTGAAGCAACGGAATACCTATTCATCTTCCACATTATTTCGACTCGTAAAATTCCATCTGTAGAAATATTGGATTAAATTGTTCTTGGCACTTGTTTTTGTTAACTTGTAGAATTTTGTTCCCTGCCATTGTGTGTAATTGATCAATCTGTCCAATTTGCAAATGCCTGATACAGTTGACTGATTATTACACAGACATGCTTGAACATTTCCGCAAATAATGGGATTTTTCACTGTTAAATGACCGAGCATTCACTCACTGTTCTAAATTAGTATATGTGTCTGAAATGATCATGATTTGCAAGCTTATCAACCGAAATTTAGTTTCTCCTGATTCTCCCGGTTCGATCTGACAATTGACACGTAGCATTCGTTCAATAGAATTGTAATGCAACAAACTGATCCAAGAAGACAAACACATAACCGTCACACATTGAGATAAATAAGCAATGCAATCGCTGAATCATCCATTAGGGTCGACCTTGACTAGAATCTGAGCAGTGTCATTTATGTAAATACTATGGCTCGAACATCAGATTAGAGTCCAGGAATCGGCTAACATGTCAATTACGTCCTGTTCCATCTGGCACCTCCCCGAAATGCTGCCCGCCATCCACAACTTACAATTTAGCAGTCGGCTTGAACAGCCTGACGTGCCAGTCTTTTTCATTAATGAATATAAGGAACCAAAAAATGTGGTATTTTTTACAATAAAAATAATCTCGAATTCTGCTGTCAGCTGACACAATGGGCAACGGCGAGAAAATAAATAGATTCCATTCAATTGGAAATCATTATTTCTCATAAACTTCCCATCACATCAACTTACTTTTGATAACACCGAAAAAAAAGTACCGCCAAAATGGATCTTTTCAATTAGGAGGAAAATTGGTGGGATTTTGAGAAGGAAATTCGCGTTCTCGAAAGAAAGCGATTTACTGACAAAGGTCTATGACACGGCATTTGAAATCTTATCAGTTCTCCGAGGCGCTTCGAGGTTTGGATCGATTGAAAAGCTTTACTTCTCGATCTGAGCAGATCGAGACGAGATGAACATAGGATCAGGTTACTTTTCAGGAAGTCAACTTTCCATACCCCTCTTCTTCGAAAAATCGATGTGTACCTCATTGCCACTCTTAATATTTTGAGGGGTTTGCTTAACTAAGTCATGAGCAAAACGAATCCCTATTGCACTCTGGTCATATCTCGTTCCGCAAAATTTCGTCTGTATTTGAATTGGCTTCAATTGTTCTTCGCGTTTGAACATAGAACATAGAACAGTACAGCACAGAACAGGCCCTTCGGCCCACGATGTTGTGCCGAGCTTTATCTGAAACCAAGATCAAGCTATCCCACTCCCTATCATCCTGGTGTGCTCCATGTGCCTATCCAATAACCGCTTAAATGTTTCTAAAGTGTCTGACTCCACTATCACTGCAGGCAGTCCATTCCACACCCCAACCACTCTCTGCGTAAAGAACCTACCTCTGATATCTGTCCTGTATCTCCCACCACGAACCCTATAGTTATGCCCCCTTGTAATAGCTCCATCCAGCCGAGGAAATAGTCTTTGAACGTTCACTCTATCTATCCCCTTCATCATTTTATACAGCTCTATTAAGTCTCCCCTCAGCCTCCTCCGCTCCAGAGAGAACAGCCCTAGCTCCCTCAACCTTTCCTCATATGACCTACCCTCCAAACCAGGCAGCATCCTGGTAAATCTCCTCTGCACTCTTTCCAGCGCTTCCACATCCTTCTTATAGTGAGGTGACCAGAACTGCACACAATATTCCAAATGTCGTCTCACCAAGGTCCTGTACAGTTGCAGCATAACCCCACGGCTCTTAAACTCCAACCCCCTGTTAATAAAAGGTAACACACTATAGGCCTTCTTCACAGCTCTATCCACTTGACTGGCAACCTTTCGAGATCTGTGGATATGGACCCCAAGATCTCTCTGTTCCTCCACAGTCTTCAGAACCCTACCTTTGACCCTGTAATCCACATTTAAATTTGTCCTACCAAAATGAATCGCCTCACATTTATCAGGGTTAAACTCCATTTGCCATTTTTCAGCCCAGCTTTGCATCCTATCTATGTCTCTTTGCAGCCTACAACAGCCCTCCACCTCATCCACTACTCCACCAATCTTGGTGTCATCAGCAAATTTACTGATCCACCCTTCAGCCCCTCCTCTAAGTCATTAATAAAAATGACAAAGAGCAGAGGACCAAGCACTGATCCCTGCGGCACACCGCTAGCAACCTGCCTCCAATCCGAAAATTTTCCATCGACCACCACCCTCTTTCTTCGGTCAGACAGCCAGTTACCTATCCAATCGGCCAACTTTCCCTCTATCCCACACCTCCTCACTTTCATCATAAGCCGACCATGGGGGACCTTATCAAACGCCTTACTAAAATCCATGCATATGACATCAACTGCCCTACCTTCATCAACACACTTAGTTACCTCCTCAAAAAATCCTATCAAATTTGTGAGGCACGACTTGCCCTTCACGAATCCGTGCTGACTATCTCGGATTAATCCGCATCTTTCTAAATGGTCGTAAATCCCATCCCTAAGGACCCTTTCCATCAATTTACCAACCACCGAAGTAAGACTAACCGGTCTATAATTACCAGGGTCATTTCTATTCCCTTTCTTAAACAGAAGAACAACATTCGCCATTCTCCAGTCCTCTGGCACCATCCCCGTGGAAAGCGAGGACCCAAAGGTCAACGTCAAAGGCTCTGCAATCTCATCCCTTGCCTCCCACAGAATCCTAGGATACATTTCATCAGGCCCAGGGGACTTATCGACCTTCAGTTTATTCAAAACTGCCAAGACATCCTCCCTCCGAACATCTATTTCCTCCAGCCTATTAGCCTGTAACACCTTCTCTTCCTCAAAAACATGGCCCCTCTCCTTGGTGAACACTGAAGAAAAGTATTCATTCATCACCTCGCCTATCTCTACTGACTCCATACACAAGTTCCCACTACTGTCCTTGACCGGCCCTAACCTCACCCTGGTCATTCTTTTATTCCTCACATAAGAGTAAAAAGCCTTGGGGTTTTCCTTGATCCGACCCGCCAAGGACTTCTCATGTCCCCTCCTAGCTCTCCTAAGCCCCTTTTTCAGCTCATTCCTTGCTAACTTGTAACCCTCAATCGAGCCATCTGAACCTTGTTTCCTCATCCCTACATAAGCTTCCCTCTTCCTTTTCACAAGACATTCCACCTCTTTTGTGAACCATGGTTCCCTCACTCGGCCATTTCCTCCCTGCCTGACAGGAACATACCTATCAAGGACATCCAGTATTTGTTCCTTGAAAAAGTTCCACTTTTCATTAGTTCCTTTCTCTGACAGTTTCTGTTCCCAACTTATGCCCCCTAATTCTTGCCTAATCGCATCATAATTACCCCTCCCCCAATTGTAAACCTTGCCCTGCCGTACGGCCCTATCCCTCTCCATTGCAATTACAAAAGACACCGAATTGTGGTCACTATCTCCAAATTGCTCTCGCACAACCAAATCTAACACTTGGCCCGGTTCATTTCCCAGTACCAAATCCAATGTGGCCTCACCTCTAGTCGGCCCATCCACATATTGTGTCAGGAAACCCTCCCGCACACACTGCACAAAAACTGCCCCATCCAAACTATTTGACCTACAAAGGTTCCAATCAGTATTTGGAAAGTTAAAGTCCCCCATGACAACTACCCTGTGACCCCCACACATATCCATAATCTGCTTAGCAATTTCTTCCTCCACATCTCTATTACTATTTGGGGGCCTATAGTAAACTCCTAGCAACGTCACCGCTCCTTTCCTATTTCTAACTTCAGCCCATATTACCTCAGTGTGCAGATCCCCCACGAAGTGCCTTTCCGCAGCCGTTAAACTATCCTTGATTAACAATGCCACTCCTCCACCTCTTTTACCAGCTTCCCTACACTTAGTGAAACATCTATACCCCGGAACGTCCAACAACCATTCCTGTCCTTGTTCTACCCACGTCTCCGTGATGGCCACAACATCGTAGTCCCAAGTACCAATCCACGCCCCAAGTTCATCTACCTTGTTCCGGATGCTCCTTGCATTGAAGTAGACACACTTCAACCCACCTTCCTGTCTACCAGTACCCACCCTTGACCCTGATACCTTCCCCAATACCTCACCACCCTCACTGACTTCTGGACTACAACTCCCTTTCCCACTCCCCTGACAAATTAGTTTAAACCCCCCTGAAGAGCCGTAACAAATTTCCCTCCGAGGATATTGGTGCCCCTCTGGTTCAGGTGCACCCCGTCCTGTTTGTACAGGTCCCACCTTCCCCAGAACGTGTTCCAATTATCCACGTATCGGAAACCCTCCCTCCTGCACCATCCCTGCAACCACATATTTAACTGCACTCTCTCCCTGTTCCTCAACTCGCTATCACGTGGTACCGGCAACGTACCAGAGATGACCACATGTTTCGTCTTGGCTCGTTTGCTTCCATTAACTTGTACAATGATGTCCCCAGTCATTCTGTGTAATTAGAAGAAATCATAGAAACCCTACATATCTGTTCAATTTGCAAAAGCGTGATTCATTTGATTGAAATTATTACACAGTTATGCTTGACAATTCCGCTCATAATAGCAATTTGTATTGTTCAGTAATGAGTTAATCTCTTCCTGTTCCATCCGCCAACTGCGCAAAAAGCTTTTCACAATCAGCAATATGGAATTCAGGACTAAAATGGAATAGCTGCGACCTGCCATGATAGATGTAGCTCCAACAACTCTGAACAACTACAACGCCAACCTATATAATGCAGTCGGCTTGGTGTCCACACGTATTCCGTAATCCAACAATCGTGAAATGCCCCACCTTTCACGTCAATCACAGAAATCAATCTCACACCGCTGCATCATTGTCTACAAGATTTAACTGCTGAAATTCATCCAAACAACTTCAATAGCAATTTCTAAACACATCAAAGCTGACATGTGGAAACTGAATTCCTCCCCATCCTCACCACACAATGCCGAAAGCAAGCGACCTTAAAATATATTTCCGTGCCATCAATTTCGCTGTGCCAATATCAAAGAACAGGCATAAATCAGCAATCTGTGTTTCTGGAGACTACATGATCTGCAGTCTTTACTGAATGCAGATCACCTCCACATTCTAATAAACAATGATTTCTGCTCGAGCTGGCAACCACTCCTTCTCATGGATGAATACAATGTGGATACAATTTGGTGTGTTGTTAAAAAAGAGGGATTCTTAATTTAATGTTAACGCTATTAACCACCAAAACGGAGGAGGACCAGTAAATAAAGTGTTCTTTCAATTGGAAATCGCAAATGCCTATTAGCCTTTCTTGAATTTCAATTTCGTTTGGGCAAGAATGAAATTAAAATACTGCAGGGAAAGCAATTTTAACTTAAGAGGAGAAGCGATGAAAGGTTGAAAAGGAAAGACGCTATCCAAAAGGAATGGAAATTACTGATGAAGGTCAATGACACGTCATTCAAATCTGATAAGTTCTGTGGGAAGGCTCAAGCTTTACTTTTCCATTTGGTCAGATGGAGACAAGATGGACAGAAGCTCAGGTAACTTAACAGTAGGCCAATTTTTCGTACCTCTTTTTTCTAATAATCTCAATCTGACTCAATTCCACTCATTATTTTGGAGGGTTTGCTTCACCAAGGCAACAGAAAAACTAATATTAATTGCACTCTAGCCTCGTAAAATTTCGGCTTTAGCGGCATAGACTTCAATTATTCTTGACGCATGCTTCCATTTATTTGCAGAAAAGTGTTCTCAGTCATTGTGTGTCATTGCCTCATCTGATCAATTGGAAAATATTCGTTCCAACTGAATGTAATTATCACACTGTCGGGCTTGGCCAGTATAGCTAATAATAGGAGTTTGCATTATTCAATTGGCGAGTGGTTGGACAAGTGGCATATTTGTCTTACATTATGAAAATGTTCAGCTGTTCAACGGAAACTCAAGTTCTCCTGATTTTCCCGGTTTGACCTGACAAATGGCAAGTATCATTTGCTTCCAAATAAACCTGTTGCACTTTAACCTGGTGTTGTTAGACTTCTTACTGTGTTTACCCCAGTCCAACGCCGGCATCTCCACATCATAAGTATCATTCGGGCCAGAGAATTGTGAGGCAACAAGCTGCTCCATTTGGAGAAATAAATAACCTTCATCCATTAAGATTATTTGGCAATACAATCGCTGAATCCTCATTATCAAAATCCTTGGGGTCGAACTTGGCTCGAAACTGAACAGTGCCAGCTATATCAATACTGTTGCACGAACAGCAGATTAGAGGCTAGGAAGGATGTAACGAGCTGATCATATTTTGTCCAATCAGACTCCTCCTAAAATCCTGTCCACTGTCTACAACGTACAATTAACGTGCATGATTGCAAAGCATCGAACAACCATCATGGATATAGCTCCAAAAACATGCAATAAGTTCAATGCCATCCAGCATAAAGCACAACGGCTTGATGTTCAATCGCATCGTCAGCCAATATTTCTTAACGGCCCCACCTAGCCCTTCAACCCCACAATCCAAGCTCACACCGTTTCATCATTATGCACGAGATGATTTTGCTGGAATTCAGCAAAGCAACTCCAAAAGCAAATTCCCACGACACGAATTTTGGCTTATAAAAGCGGAATTCTTCGACAACCTTTAAGCAAAAGACGCCCCCGCCCAAAACCTAGACGGCACCACCCGACATTAAAATATGTTGCCGTGCCATGAAGTTTGCAGGATCAACATCATGGTACACACTTGCCAGCAGCACCGTGGGTTTCCCAGCTCTGTATTTTCTATCGGGTTTCATGGATGCAGGTCACCGCCGCCTTCTGATGACCACTAATTTCAGTTCTCCCGACAGCCATTATTTCTCTTGAATGAATATAAAGCAATTCCAAGTTGTCGTTTATTTTTCCAAAAAAGAGTGATTCCTAATTTAATGTTACCGCTATTTACCGTCAAAAGCGTGGAGGGCCAGCAAATACGAAACGTTCTTTCAATTGTGAATCATTAATTCCCATTAGCTCCCCATCAGATCAATTTCATTTTGGCAAGACTGAAATCAAAAATGCTGCAGATAGTGGAATTTTAAATTAAGAGGAAATATGATGGAATTTTGAGCAGGGAAGCCGCTACCTGAAAAGAAATTCATGATGAAGGTCAATGACACATCATTTGAAATCTGATCAGTTCTGTGGGACGGCTCGAGCTTTGGAAGGACTAATGTGCTTTCCTTCTCTATTTGAGCAGATAGAGATAAGATGGAAAGAAGATCAGGTAATATAACAAGCAATCAAATTTCCATTCCTCTTCTACCAATAATCTCAAACTGGCTCAATGCCACTCTTAGCATTTTGGAGCTGTTGTTTAACTAAGACAACAGGAAAACTAATACTAATTGCACTCTGATCGTTTGTCGTCTAGTAAAATTTCGTTTTTGGAGGTATTGACTTGAATTATTGTTGCCGCTTGCTTCCATTTACTTGCAGAATAATCTACTCAGTCATTGCGTGCCATTCGTCCATCTGTTCAATTGACTAATGTGTGATTCAGATGACTGTAATTATCACACTAATGCTCGACCATTATCACTAATAAGAGGGTTTTTTCATTATTCAATTCGCGAGTGGTTGGACACTAGTAAAATGTAAATGTAAAATTCGTCATATTTTATCACCAGTTTCAAGCCGCCCAACAGAATCTCAAGTTTACCTGATTTTCCCGGTTTGGCCTGACAAGTAGTTAGTAGCATTCGGGCACGAGAATTGTCAGGAAACAAATTGCTCCAAGAGGAGAAATAAATAACCTGCATTCATTAAGATTAGTTGGCAATGCAATAGCTGAATTTACCATTGTCAAACTTCTTGGATTCGATCTTGACTGAAAACTGAACAGTGCCAGACATATAATTGCTGTGCCCAGAACAACAGATTAGAGTCCAGCAAGCTTGTGTGGAATTAATCACCTCTTCTCCCATCCGACTCCTCCCCAAATCCTCTCCACCATCTAAAACGAACAATTAAGGAGTATGATTGAATAACTGTGTCCTGCCATGAAAGATATAGCTCCAACAACACTCAACACTTCAACGCTATCCAATGGAAAGCAAACGTCTTGATGTTCAACCGCACTGCGCCAGCCAACAATACGTAATGACCCGTCCTACCCCCTCAACCTCAAAAGCCAAACTCATACCGTTGCATCTTTGTTCACAATTATTTCATCTGCTGAAATTCATGAAAACAACTTCAATAGCAAATTCCAAACACAATGTTGAACGGAATTCCTTGACAGCCTTCAAGTGCAAGGGCCCCCAAGATGAAGACAACACAAGCCGACATTAAAATATTTTGCCGTGCCGTAATTTATTTCTGTATCATAATCATAGTACACGCTTATAATCAGCAATGTGGGTACACCTGAACTGCATGGTCTGAAGGGCTTCATAGGTGCTGATCCCTAACCCTTCTGATGAGAATTAATTTCACGTCTAGCCGGCTACATCTACTTCTCATTAATTAACAAAGTAGTTGCTTTTTACAGTAAGAGTTATTCCTAATTTACTTTTACGACTTTCATCCGACATAATGGAGGAGGGCCAGAAAACAAACAATATTCTTTCAATTAGAAATCATTAATTACCATTGGTTTCCCATCACATCAATTTCCTTTCAGCATGTCTGAAAGCAACATAGAACATAGAACACAGAACAGTACAGCACAGAACAGGCCCTTCGGCCCACGATGTTGTGCCGAGCCTTATCTGAAACCCAGATCAAGCTATCCCACTCCCTATCATCCTGGTGTGCTCCATGTGCCTATCCAATAACCGCTTAAATGTTCCTAAAGTGTCTGACTCCACTATCACTGCAGGCAGTCCATTCCACACACCAACCACTGGGGTCCATTCCACACCCCAATGGGTCCAGGGGTCCACTGGGGTCCATTCCAGACCCCAACCAACATACTGCAGATAATGGAATTTATATAAAGGGGAGAATTGATGGAACATTGAGCAGGAAATTGGCTTCATGAAAAGAATGCGAGTTACTGATGAAGGCCAATGACATGTCATTTGAAATCTCATCAGTTCTTTGGATAGCTTCCGAGCTTTGATTCGATCAAATTGATTTACTTCTCCATTTGAGCAGGTCCAGACAATATGGGCATAAGATCAGGTAACATTGCAAACAATCCACTTTTCTTACCTCTTTTCTACGAATAATCTAAGTGCACCTCAATGCCACTCTTAATATTTTGCATTGTTTACTTAACCTCGTCATCAGCAAAATGAATACGTATTGCACACTGGTCATATCTCGTTTCGGAAAATTTTGAGTTTAGGTGTATTGACTTCAATTGTTCTTGGTGCGTGCTTCCATTTATTGTAGAATGATGTTCCCAGTCACCGTGTGTAATCTATCTATCGGTTCAATTTCCAAATGCTTGATTCATTTGACTGTAATTATCACACAGTTATGCTCGATCGTTTCCGCTAATAACGGCAATCTGCATTATCCAATGAGCGAGTGGGCACACACTCTACTAAATTGATGTATTTGCCTACGATTAACAAGATTTTCCAGCTGATCCACGGAAATTCGTGTTCTCCTGATTTGACCGATTTGACTTGACGATTGGCAAGTAGCATTCGGGCCACAGAAATATAACACAGCAAACTGGCCCATGAAGAAAAGGACAAAGCTTTCATTCAATTGAAAGTAAATGGCAATACATTCGTGGAATCCTCCGTTATAAAAATCATTGAGATCGACCTTCACGAGAAACTGAACAGTGCCTGTTATATAAGTGTTGTGCCTAAAACAGCAGATTAGAGCTTTGGAAGCGCGTAACGAGTTAATCCGTTTTTGTTCCATTCGGAAACTCCCCAAAATGCTGTTCACAATCTGCAATGTACAATTCATGAGTAAGCTTGACAAGCCTTGACCTGCCATGATAGATAGAGCACCAACACCACTGAACAACTGCAACGGCAAACAATAGAATGCAGACAGGTTGATGTTGATCTGCACTCCATCAGCCAACAATAGTGAAATGCTCCACCTTACCCGCCAACTACAAAAGCCAACCTTACACCGTTGCGTCATTATGCAAAAGAGTCTTCTGCTGAAATTCACCAAAACAGCTCCAATAGCAATTTCCAATCACATGAACGCAAACCTGAAGAAACTGAATTCTTCGGCATCCTTCGACAACACCCCCCCCCCCCCCCCAGCCCCCACTCCCCACACCATGTCTAATCCAAGCGACCTTAAAATATATTGCCGTGTCATCAATTTCGCTGTGCCAAAATCAGAGAATAAACATATAAACAACAATTTGGTTTTCGGACACTGCATGGTCTGCAGGCTTTCATAGATGCAGGTCACCTCCACATGCGAATGAGCAATGATTTCTGCTCTAGCTGGCAACGACTGCGTCTCATGGATGAATATAACGGGCATAAATGTGTATGTTTTGTTGTTGAGAAACAGGGATTCCTAATTTAATGTTAAGAATATTAACCGCCAAAACGGAGGGGGAACAGAAAAAATAGAGTTCTTTCAATTTGAAATCAGAAACTCCCGTTAGCTTCCCATCACATCAATTTCATTTTGGTGAAATTGAAATCAAAATACTGCAGATGAAATAATTTGCATTAAGAGGACAAGCCAATGACCCTTGAGATGGATTGCGGCTATCTGAAAATAAAGTTAATTACTGACAAAGGTCAATGACACCCCATTATAAATCCGATGAATTCTGTGGGACACCTCGAGCGTTCGAACGATTAATTTGCTTTATTTCTCCATTTGTGCAGATCGAGACAACATGGACATAAGATCAGGTAACATGTCAAGAAGTCAGATTTTCGTACCTCTCTTCTTCCAAAAACCTATATATGCCTAAACGCCATTCTAATTATTTTGGAAAGGTTGCTTAACTGAGGCAACAGTAGACCAAATAGCAGTTGCATTCTCGTCTTACTTCATCTCGTAATATTTCGTCATTAGTGACATTGACTTCAATTATTATTGATGCGAACTTCAATTTACTTGCAGAAGAATGTTCTCAATCATTGGATGTCGCTGGCCCATCTGTTCACGTGGACAATGTTTGATTCAGATGACTGTAATTATCACACAGTGATGCTCGACCATTACCACTAGTAAAATGACGTTGCATTATCCAATTAGCTATTGGTCACACACTCTACTAAAGTGGTACACTTGTCTGAGATTATCAACATTTTTAAGCTGTTCAATGGAAATTCAAATTCTCCTGATTTTCCCGGTTTGGCCTGACAAGTGGCATGTCGCATTCGGGCCAGAGAATTGAGAGGGAATGTGGGAGTCTTTTAAGGAGCAGTTGATAGGACTGTAGGACAGGCATGGGCCTGTAAAGAGGAAGGATAGGAAAGGTAGGATTCGGGAGCCGTGGATAACCAGTGAAATTGTGGGTCTAATCAAAAAGAAAAAAGAGGCATGCATGAGGTCCAGGCAGCTAAAAACAGATGGACCACTGGAGGAATACAGAGAAAGTAGAAAAGAACTCAACAGGGAGTTAGAAGGGCAAAAAGGGGGTCACGAACTGTCCTTGTCAGACAGGATTAAGGAGATTCCAAAGGCATTTTATACATACGTTAGGAACAAAAGGATTGTTAGGGAAAGAATCGGACCTCTCAGGGAAAAAGGAGGGGAATAATGCTTAGAACCAAAGGAAGTAGGAGAGATCCTGAATGAATACTTTGCATCAGTATTCACAAAGGTGAGGGACATGTTGACTGGTAGTGTCTTAGAGAGATGTGTTGACCCGTTAGGAAAAATCTCAATTGCAAGGGAGCAAGTGTTAGGTTCTTTTAGGAAACATTAAGACAGACAAATCCCCAGGGCCAGATGGCATCTATCCTAGAACCCTCAGGGAGGCAAGAGATGGAATTGCTGGGCCTCTAACTTAAATCTTTGTCGCTTCACTGGACACAGGTGAGGTCCCAGAGGATTGGAGGATAGCAAATGTGGTCCCGTTATTTAAGAATGGTAGCAAGGATAACCCAGGTGATTATAGGCCAGTGAGCTTGACGTCCGTGGTAGGGAAATTGTTGGAGAAGATTCTTAGAGATAGGATATATGCGCATTTAGAACTGAATAATCTCATTCGCGATAGACAGCATGGTTTTGTACGAGGAGGTCATGCCTCACAAATTTGGTTGAGTTTTTGGAGGAGGTGACAAACACGATTGACGAGGGAAGGGCCATGGATGTCGTCTATATGGATTTTAGTAAAGCGTTTGACAAGGTCCCTCATAGCAGGCTGGTGCAAAAGGTTAAATCTCACGGGATAAATGGTGAGCAAGGGAGATGTGTGGAGAAATGGCTTAGCCATAGAAGACAGAGAGTAACAGTGGAGGGGGCTTTTTCCAGTTGGAGGTCTGTGACTAGTGGTGTTCCGCAGCCCTCCGCAGTGGGACCTCTGCTGTTTGTGATATATATAAATGATTTGGAGGAAGATGTAACTGGTGTGATCATTAAGTTTGCGGACGACACAAAGATTGCTGGAGTTGCGGATAGTGAAGAACATTGTCAGAGAATACAGCAGGATATAGATAGGCTGGAACATTGGGCGGAGAAATGGCAGATGGAATTTAATCCAGATCAATGCGAAGTGATGCATTTCGGTAGATCAAATGTAAGGGGGAGCTATGCAATGAATGGCAGAACCATCCGGAGTATAGACATACAGAGGGACATGGGTGTACAAGTCCACAGGTCCTTAAACGTGACAGCACAGGTGGAGAGGGTGGTCAAGAACGCATATGGCATGATTGCCTTTATTGGACGGGGCATAGAATATAAAAGTTGGCAGATGATGTTGCAGCTGTATAGAACATTCGTTAGGTCACATTTGGAATACTGCGTCCAGTTCTGGTCGCCACACTACCAGAAGGACGTGGAGGTTTTGGAGAGATAAGGCTTACCAGTATCTTGCCTGGTGTGGAGGGTCTTCGGTGTGAGGAGAGATTGGGTAAACTGGGGTTGTTCTCCCTGGAAAGACGCAGGATTAGGGGCGACCTAATAGGGGTGTATAAAATCATGAAGGGCATAGATAGGGGGAACAGTGGGAAGCTTTCTCCCAGGTGAGAGGTGACGAACACAAGGGGTCACGGTTTCAAGATGAGGAGGGCAAGGTTCCACACAGATGTCAGGGGGACAGATTTTACACAGAAGGTGGTGGGGGCCTGGAATGCACTGCCAAGCAAGGTGATTGAGGCGGACACGCTGGGATCGTTTAAGACTTATCTAGATAGCCACATGAACAGACTGGGAATAGAGGGATACAGACGAATAGTCTAGTTGGGCAAATGAGCAGCGCAGGCTTGGTGGGATGAAGGGCCTGTTCCTGTGCTGTATTGTTCTTTGTTCTTTGTTCTTTGAGGCAACAATCTGCCCCAACAGGAGAAAACATAACCTCCATCCATTGAGATTAATTGGCAATACAATCACTAAATCCACCGTTATCAAAATGTTTGGGTAGATCTTGACTAGAAACTGAACAATGCCAGTTATATGAATCCTCTGGCTAGAACAGCAGGTTAGAGGCCAGGAAGAATGTAACGGGCTAACCAATTCTTGTCCCATCCGACACATCCCCAAACTCCTGTCCAATATCTACATCCTACAATTTAGAAGTATAATTGAATAGCCGCGGCCTGCCATGATAGATCTAGTTTCTACAACGCCCAGAGCTTCAACGTCATTCAAAATAAATCCAACGGCTTGATGTTCAGCCGCACTCCGTCAGCCAACAATTTATAATGGCCCAAATAGCTCCTTAGCCCCAAAAGCCAAACTCACACCGTTGCATCTATGTTCACAAAATTCTACTGCTGCAATTCATCAAAAGAACTCTAATAGCAAATTACTAACACATGACCGCTCACACCTGGAAACGCAATTCCTCGACAACAATCAAGGTTCGGCCATTCAAGCCCCAGCCAACACCACCCGACATTAAAATATATTGCCCTGCCACCAATGTTGCTGTATCAAAATGATAGTACATGCATACCATCAGCTTTGTGGTTATACGTACACCACATGGTCTGCAGGGCTTAATGGATGCAGATCACCTCCGCCTTCTGATGAATATTAAATTTCTGGTCGAGCCGGCTAACACTACCGTTCATTAATGAATATAAACAACGAAAAAATGGTATTTTTTACAAGATGAACTGTTAGTTTTAATTTAGTTTCTAATTTAGTGTTACTGCTATCAACCGACGTAATGGAGGAAGGCCAGAAAAAAAACGTTCTTTCAATTGGAAATCATTAATTCTGATCAGCTTTCCATCACGTCAATTTTCTTTCGGCAAGAATAAAAGCAGAATATTGCAGAGAATGGAATGTTAAAATAAGAGGAGAATTGATGAAGTTTTGAGCAGGAAATTGGCTTCCTGAAAAGAAAGCGAGTTACTGATGAAGGTCAATGACACGTCATTTGAAACCTCATCAGTTCTGTGTGATGCTTCGCGTTGGGATCGGTTAAATAGCTTTACTTCTCCATTTGAGCAGATCGAGATGATAGACATAAAACCAGGTCACATTTCAAGAAGTCAACTTTCCGAACATCTCTTCTTCCAATAATCTAAATGTATCTCGATGACAATCTTAATATTTGGAGGGCTTTCTTTAATTAAGTCGTCAGCAAAACGAGTACATAAATTGCCCTCTGGACATAACTCGTTTCCAAAATTTCGTCTTTAGTTGGATTGAATTCAATTTTTCTCGGCCCTTGTTTCCATTATCTTGGAGAATGATGCGCCCAGTCATTATGTGCAATTGTTCGATCTGTTAAATTGACAAATGCTTGATTCAGCTCAAACCTGATAAGTTCTTTGGGAAGGCTCAAATTTGGAACGATTGATTTGCTTTACTTCTCAATTTGAGCAGGTCGAGACAAAATGGGCAGAAGATCCGGTAACAAAAGTCAACTTTTCGTGCTTCTCGTCGTCCAATAATCCCAATCTGACTCAATGCTGCTCTTATTATTTTGGAGTGTTTTAACAAATGCACCAATTCCATTCTGGTCTTATCACGTCCGTAAACTTTGGTCTTTACTCTTAAAGTTTGCTTCCATTTATTTGCAGAATAATGTCGGCAATCATTACCTGTCCCTGGTCCATCTGTTCATTTGGCAAATGTTTGATTCAACTGGATGCAATAGTCAAACTGTAATGCTCGGCCATTGAGGCTAATAATTGCATTTTGCATGATTCAATTAACGAATGGTTAGACACTGGACGAAAGTGGTGCATTTATCTTCGATTATCACCATTTTCAGTCTGCTGAATGGAAGCTCAGATTCTAAACATTTTCTTGGCCTGCCTGATAAGTGACAAGTATCATTGGGGCCAGAGAACTGTGAAGCAACAATCTGCTCCCTGAGGAAAAATAAATAACCTTCATCCTTCGAGATTAATTGGCTATACAATCGCTGAATCCACTTTAATCAAAATCCTTGGGATAGACCTTGACTAAAGACTTTACAATGCCAGCTATATCGTGTCAGAATACTGTGGCTAGAACAGCAGGTTAGAGGTTGGGAAGCATGTAACGAGTTAATCATTCCTGACATTTCCGACTCCTCTCCAACATCCTGCCACCATCTACAACGTAGAATTAACGTGTCTGATTGCAAAGCCTCGACCAACTATCATGGATATAGCTCCAAAAGCATTCAATAAGTTCAACGCCATCCAGTAGAAAACAAACTGCTTGATGTTTAACCGCACTCCATCAGCAAACAGCCCCACTTACCCCCTCAGCACCACAACCAAACTGAAACTGTTCCACAATTGTGCACAAGATTATTTTGCTGGAATTAATCAAATCAACTCCAAAAGCAAGTTCCAACTACATTACTATTGACCTGTAGAAACAGAATTCCTCGACAACCATCAAGTGCAAGCCTTCCCCCCACCCCTTCCCCACCCAAGCCCTACACAACATCACCTGACATTAAAATATATTGTCGTGCCATCAATTTTACAGTGTCAAACTCAAAGTATCCGCTTACCAGAAGCACTGTTGGTATACGTACTCTAGATGGTCTGCAGGGACTCATGGATGCAGATCACCTCCGCCTTCTGATGAGCATTAATTTCAGATCTACCAACAATCATTGCTTCTCATGAAGAACATAAAGAAGACTACAAGTTGATGTTTGTTTTTGCCCTTTTTTTAGTTCAAACCAAATAAACAAACTCAAATTAAGTCAGGACAAAGTAAAAGGGGCAGCTCCCCAAAAAGGAGGGGGAACATCCCGAAGAGAAACCAAAGTACAAAGGAAAGTTAAAAACATCAAATTAAAATGTGATTATTAGGGTCGATAACGCACCCCAACCCCTGCGGTGCACAGCGGGCGCGGAAGGCGTCAATCGCGGTTGTGGACACTGCATGCTCCCTCTCCAGGCACACCTGGCCGCGAACGTAGCCGCGGTAGAGGGGCAGACAGTGAGGATGGACGGCCCCCTCGATCGCCCCCACTGCCTGGACTGGTAAATGGCGCGTTTCGCCAGACCCAGGAGCAGGTTCACGAGGATGTCGCCATCCCGACCCTCCCCTCTCCGCACCGGGTGTCCGTAGATCAGGAGCGTGGGACTGAAGTGCAAACAAAACATCAATAAAAGGTTCTTTAGGAAAACATAAAGGGAGTGCAGCCTAAGAGACACAACAAAGACATGGTCCACGGACTCCACAAGGCCACAGAAAGGGCAGTATTCGGATCCCGTAAACCAGTGAATCCTACGGTTGTGCAGAACTGCTGCATGCATCACCCTGCACCCCAGGTCCCCGACGTAATTGGGGGAGATCCCTCCGTAGAGGGACCTCCAGCGGGGACCTCCGCCGCCCGGCGGCAACAAGGTCCGCCAAGGTGTATCCGGGCGACAGGCGAGGATGCGGTAGTGGAAGGTGTGCAGCAGCAGCCCGCGCGGGAAACGCCTCCGCGCGGTAGAAAAAGGCACGGAGGACATTTCCGTGAGGCGGCTCAGGCTGTGGGGCACCTCACCCTGGGAGGGGGGGTTGAGGTTTTGGGCCAATGTGGAATTCCGCCCATACAGGGGAACGCTCGGGTGGGATCACATCGCACGCCTGCGTCGCCTCGAGTTTGCGTGCAGTTTCGCGGCCGGACACGACCGTCCTAAGGTCGAGGATGGCTTTTGCCGCGTGCCAGACGGTCGCCCCCGCGCGCTCAGCTAGCACGCGGGGACTCATCCAGCCCGCAACTCTGCTATTGAGCACGTCCCCGATTCTGGTCAACCCGGCGTCCACAGCCCTCCTCTCCGCGAGCCACCTGAAGTTATATGGCTGGAGGAGCGGATTCCTGAGCAGCGGCTCTCGCACGAGAGCCGCTACTCCTGACGGGGGAGAGCTGCGTCGCAAGGCGACCTTGTTCCAGACAATGAGGAGGTCCTGGTAAAAGACGGGCAACTCCTGCAGGGCGGTCGAAGCATACCCCAGTTCGATATGCAGGAGCTGCACGTCATAATTGAGGCCGTGCCACTGGCGGAAGAAATACGTCGCCATGGCACACCATTGTGGATGGGGCTCAACGTAAAGCTACCTCTGCAGGGCCTGGAGGCGGAAGGTCGCTATCTGAGTGCGGAGGCACACCAGACCTTGTCCGCCCTCCTCAAGCGGGAGATGCAATACCGCAGCAGGGACCCATTGCAGTCGATTGTCCCAGAAGAACCGCAGGAGGGTTCTCTGGATATCGGCGACAAAGCCAGGGGGAGGGGTCAAAGGGACCAGCCGGTACCACAGCATGGAGGCGACCAGCTGGTTTATGACGCGACCTCGCGCCCCGTAGGACAGCACTCGGAGCAGTCCTGTCCAGCGATTCAGGCGGGCAGAGACGTAGGCCTCCAACTCCCACCAGTTCGCCGGCCAGGATTCCTCGGCTGGACAGAGATGGGCCCCCAAGTAGAGGAGGTCGGTCCTGCTCCAGGTGAAAGACCTGAGCTCCTCCGGAAGGGGGTCCGTCTCCCAAGGATCAACAAGGAGTCCGGAGCACTTAGCCCAGTTGATCCTGGCGGAGGACGCGGCGGAGTACACCGCCTGGCATTCTCGCATCCTCCGCAGGTCAGCCGGGTCCGTGAACATGAGGAGCACGTCATCGGTGTAAGCTGACAGGACCACCCCTATGTCCGGTCCGCATAGGGCCAAACCTGACAACCTCCTCCGCAAGAGGAGCAGGAATGGCTCCACGCATACGGAATACAGTTGGACGGACAAGTGGCAGCCCTGCCATACTCCTCTCCCAAAGCGAAGGGACGCCATCAGGGACCCGTTAACCTTAATCAGACACTCTGCGGCAGAGTACAGTAATCAGATCCGGGCGACAAAATGCGTCCCGAACCCGAATGCCCGCAGAGTCCCGAGTAAATACTTGTGCTCCACCTTGTCGAACGCCTTCTCCTGATCTAGTGACAAGAAGGCGCCCGACAGACCAGCCCTCTGGGTATGATGGATTAGGTCCCGGACCAGGTGGAGGTTGTCGTGTACGCAACGGCCCGGGACCGTGTAGGACTGGTCAGGGTGGATCATGTTGTCCAGCACGGATCCAAGGCGTGAAGCTATAGCCCTGGCAAAGATTTTATAATCCGTGCTGAGGAGGGAGACCGGGCGCCAGTTCTTTAGCAGGTGGAGATCCCCCTTCTTGGGCAGCAGGGCAATGACGGCCCTGCGCCAGGAAAGGGGCATCTCCCCGGTAGCGACGCTCTCCCCCAGGACCCACGCGTAGTCGCTCCCCAGGACGTCCCAGAACGCCCTGAACAACTCTACTGTCAGCCCGTCCAGCCCAGGGGCCTTGCCCCGGCTAAGGACATTGAGGGCGCCGGTCAGCTCGGCCATGGTGGCAGGGGCCTCGAGCCTGCCAACGCTGATGTTTGTTTTTGCAAAAAGAGTGGGATTCCTATTTTGATTTCACCGCTCCCAACCGACAGAATGGAGGAGGGGGAGAAAATAAATGACCTCGTTTCAATTAGAAATCATAAATTTCCATGAGCTCCTTGTGACATCAATTTCGTTTTTGCAAGACTGAAATCAAAACACAGCGGATAAAGGAATTTTAAATTGATGAGAAGGAAGTTTGAGCAATAAGTCACAAGCTGAGAAGAAAGCGAGTTATTAATGATGTCAGTGACACGGCAATTGAAATCTGATGAGTTCAGTGGGAGGCTCGACCTTTGGACCGATTAATTTGCTGTTTATGTCCATTTGAGTACATCGAGACAACATTGACAGAAGCTCAAGCTCAGGTAACATAACAAGAAGTCAACTTCTCGTACCTCCCTTCGTCCAATAATCTCAATTTGACAAAATGCCACCCTTAACATTTTGGATGGGATGCTTAACTAAGACAACAGGAAAACTAATATCACTTGCCCTCTGGTCTTATCTCTTCTCGTAAATATTGACTTGCTCTCATTTACGTGCAAAAGAATATCCTGAATCATTGCGTGTCATTGGTCCATCAGGTAAATTGACAAATGTTTGGTTCAGGTGACTGTACTTATCACACAGTGATGGTCGACCATTATCATTAATAATAAGATTTTTAAAGTTATTATTCAGTTAGTGAGTGGTTAGACACTGTACTAAAATGGTTTTATTTGTCTTGCGTAATCAACATTTTCAAGCTGCTCAACGGAAAATCAATTTCTCCTGATTTTCCTTGTTTGGCCTCAGAGTGGCTTGTAGCATTCAGGCCCAAGAATTGCTAAGCAACAAACTGCTCCAAGAGGAGAAATAAATAAACATCAACTATTGAGATTAGTTGGCAATGCAATTGCTATATGTACCGTTGTCAAAATTATTGGGATCGACCTTGAATCGACGCTGAACATGCCAGCTATGTAACTGCTGTGGCCAAAACAACAGGTTAGAGACCAGAAAGCGTGTAAAAAAATCATATTTTGCCCCATCCGACCCCTCCACAAAATCTCTCTACCGTCTAAAACGTACAATTAAAGAGTATGGTTGAATAGCCGCGACATGCCATAATAGATATAGCTCCAACAACACACAACTTCAACACCATCCAATGAAAAGCAAACGTATTGATGTATAAACACGCTCCATCAGCCAACAGTACAACAACTCCCGAGCTATCCCCTCAAACGCAAAAGTCAAACTCAAACCGTTGCATCAATTTTTCACAATGTTTGTCTGCTGAAATTCATCAGAACAACTACAATATCAAATTCCAAACTCATGAAAGCGGCCATGTGTAAAGGGAACTCCTCGACAGTCTTCAAGCACAAGGCACCCAAGACCTGGAAAGCAGCACCCGGCATCTAAGTATATTGCTGTGCCACCATTTAATTCTGCATCACAAACATACAACAAGCTAACAATTAGCACAGTGGGTATACGTGCACTGTATGGTCTGAGGGGGCATGGATGCAGATCACCTCCGCCGTCTGATGACCATTCATTTCAACTCTCGACGGCTGCACTTACTTCTCATTAATGAATAAAAAGTACCAAACATTTGGCCTTTTTTTTACAATAAGGGGAATTTACAATTTAGCGTTACAGCTATCGTCCGACATAATCGAGGAGGTCCAGAAAATAAACAGCGTTCTTTCAATTGGAAATAATTAATTCCCATTAGCTTCCCATGACGTTAAATTCCTTTCAGCAAGACTAAAAGAAAAGATAATGGAATTTTTTATGAAGAGAAGAATTGATTGAATTTTGAGCACGAAATTGGCTTCCAGAAAATAAAGCGAGCAACTGATGAAGTTCAATGAGACGTCATTTGAAATCTCATCTGTTAATTTGATAGCTTCATCCATTGGGTCTATGAAATAACTTTACCTCTCCATTTGAGCAGATCGAGACAAGACGGACATAAGATCAGGTAGCACTTCAAGAAATCAACTTTCCGTACCTCTCTTCTTTGATAATCTAAGAACACCTCAAAGACACTCTTAATATTTTGGAGGGTCTGCTTAACTAAGGCATTCGCAAAACCAATACCTATTGCACCCTGACCATATCTCGTTTCGTAAAATTTCGTTTTTTAGTTGTACTGACTCCAGCTGTTTTTGGCGCTTGCTTCCATTAACTTGGAGAATTATTTCCCCAGACATTGTCTGGAATTTATGTATCAGATGAAATTGCAAATGTTTGATTGATTTGACTGTAATTATTACACAATTATCCTCGACCATTTCTGCTTAAAATTAGTAATTTGCTATATTCAATGAGCGAATGGTCACACACTACACTAAATTGTTCTATTGGTGCGATTAAGACGATTTTCAAGCTTATCTACCGTAATTCATGTTCTCCCGATTTTCGCCATATAACCTGGCAATTGGCAAGTGGCATTCGGGCCACAGAATTGTGATGCAGAGAACTGATCCAACAAGACAAATACATAACGGTCACCCATTGAGATTAGTTGGCAATACGGTCGGTGAATTCTCCGGTATAAAAATCCTTGGGGTGGACTTTGACTAGAAACTGAAGAGTTCCTGATATATAAGTATTTTGGCCAAAACAGCAGACTAGAATCTAGGGAGCGTGTAAAGAGTTCGTAACCTCTTCCTGTTCCATCCGGCAACTCCCCAAAATGCTGTTCACAGTCAGCAATGTAGAATCCAGGAGTAAACGTGAATAGCCTCGACTTGCCATGATTCATATAGCTCCAAAAAGCACTGACCAACTACAGCACCAATCAATAGAATGCAGACGTCTTGAAGTTCATCCGCACTCCATCAGACAGCAATCGTGAAATGCCCCACCTTCTCCGTCAACCACACAAGCCAAACTCACACCGTTGCATCATTATGCACAAGATTCGCCTGCTGAAATTCATCCAAACAACTTCAATTGCAAAACACATGAACGCTGACCTGTAGAAACTGAAATCCTCGACATCCCTCAAGTTCCCCTCTCCCCACACCATGCCTAAAACACGCGGCCCTAAAATATGTTGTCGTGCCATCAATTTCGCTGTGCCAAAATGAATGAATACTCATGGAGACAGCAATCAGGGTTTTCGGACATTGCATGGGCTGTAGCTTTTTCATGGATTCACATCATCTCTACCTTCTAATGAGGCATTTTTTCTGCTCTAGCTGGCAACCACTGTTTCTCATGGATGACTATTAAAAGCATAGGAGTTGGTGTAATGTTATGATAGAAGAGCGATTCCTAATTTATTGTTGACGCTATTATAAGCCAAAACGAAAGAGGGCCAGAAAAATAGCGTTCTTTCAATTTGAAATCATAAATTTCCGTTAGTTTTGCATCGCATCAATTTCATTTTGGTCAGAGTGAAATCAAAGTACTGCAGATAAATAAACTTTAATTTGATAGGAGAAGTGTATCATGCTTGAAAAGAAAAGTGGCTATCTGAATCGAAAGCGAATTACTGATGAAGGTCAATGACACTTCATTTGAAATCTGATCAGTTTGGTGCGAGGGTTCGAGCTTTTCAACTATTGATTTGCTTTACTTCTCCATTTGAGAAGATCGAGACAACATGGACATAAGATCAGGTAACATATCGAGAAGTCAAATTTTCGTACCTCTTCTTCCCACTATCTCAATGTGCCTCAATGACACTCTTAATATTTTGGAAGGGTTGCTTAACTAAGGCAACAGTAAACCTAATACCAATTGCTCTCTGGTCTTACCTCGTCTCGTAATGTTTTGTTTTCGCTGACATTGACTTGAATTATGCTTGATGCATGCTTCCATTTACTTGAAGAATAATATTTTCAGTCATTGTGTGTCGCTGGTGCATTTGTTCAGTAGGACAATGTTTCATTCAGATGACTGTAATTATCCAACAGGGATTCTCGACCGTTATCCTGAATGAAAGGATTTTTGCATTATTCAATAAGCAAGTGAAATGGTGTACACTCTACTGAAGTAGTGTATTTGTCTGAGATTATCATCATTTTCAAGATGCTTAACGGCAACTCAAGTTCTCCTGATTCTCCAGGTTTGATTGAGAAGTGACATGTAGCATTCGGGCCAGAGAATTCTGAGCCAACTAATTGAGCCAAGACGAAAAATACATAATCTTCATGCATTGAGATTAATTGGCAACACAATCGCTAAATCCGCCGTTATAATCATTCTTGGGTAGAAATTGACTACGATCTGAACAGTGCTAGCTATATGAATGGTCTGGCTAGAACAGCTGACTAGGGACTAGGAAGCCTCTAACGAGTTTATCAACTCTTGGCCCATCCGACTTCTCCCCAAACCATGTCCAACATTTACAATCTGCAATTAAGAAGTATAAATGAATCGCAGTCACCTGCCACGATAGACCTCGCTCCAAAAATACTCACAACTTCAACGTCACCCAATAGAATGCAAACGGCTTTATGCTGAGCTGCACGCCCTCATACACTAATACAGAAAGGCCCTGCATAGTTCCTTAACGCCACAAGTGTAACTCATACCGTTGCATCTGTGTTCGCAAAGGTCATCTGCTACAATTCATCAAAACAACTCCAACAACAAATTACAAACATATGATCGCTTACAGGTGGAAACCTAATTACTCGAGAAACTTCAAATTCGAGACGTCCCAAGCCCTAGGAAATACCAGCCGATATTATAATATATTGCCGTGCCATCAATTTTGCTGTAACAAAATGAAAGTGCACGCTTACCATCAGTACTGTTGGTATACGTACATGGCATGGACTGCAGGGTTTCATGGAGGCAGATAACCTCCGCCTACTTATGAGAATTAATTCCAAGTCTAGCCGGCTACCACTGCTTCTCATTAATGCATATAAACAACGAGAAAATTGTGTTTTTTTTTCAATAAAGGGAGTTTCGAATTTAGTGTTAAGGCTACCATACGACATAATGGAGGAGGGCCAGAAAATAAATAGCGTTCTTTCAATTCGGGATCATTAATTGCGATTAGCTTCCTACCACATCCATTTTCTTTTGGCAAGGCTGACAGCAAAATACTGCAGATAATGGATTTTTTAAATTAAGTGTGAATTGATGGAATTTTTGAGCGGAAAATTCGCTTCCTGAAAAGAAAACGAGTTACTGATGAAGGTCAATGACACGTCATTTGAAATATCTTCGCTTCTGTGGTTTGGTTCGACTTTCGATCGGAAAATTGCTTTACATATCCATTTGTGGAGATCGAGATAAGATGGACATAAGATCAAGTAACCTATCAAGAAGTCAACTCTGCATCCCATTCTTCTTCGATAATCTAAGACTACCTCTATGACACTCTTAATATTTTGGAGGATTTTCTTTACTATGTCATCAGCGAAACGAGTAGTTATTGCGCTCTAGTCATATCCCATTTCGTAAAATATCGTCTTTAGTTGTATTGACCTTAATTCTCCTTGCTCCTTGTTTCATTTAACTTGGGGAATGCTGTCCCCAGTCATTGTGTGCAATTCATCTATCTCTACAGTTTGCAAATTCTTGATTCCTTTGACTGTCATGATTCCACATTTTTGTTCGACCATTTCCGCTAATGCTAGGACTTTGCATTATTCAATGAGCGAGTGGTCACACACTCTACTACATTGCTGTATTGGTCTGCGATTAATAGGATTTTCAACCTTATCCACCGAAATTCTTTGACAAACCGTCATCTGGTGTCCAAATGTCAGCTCTTTTCTCTCCTTTCAGATGCTGCCAGACCTGCTCAGATTTTCCAGCATTTTCTCTTTTGGTCTCCGAAATTCATGTTCTTCTGATTCTACTGAATTGACCTGACAATTGGCAAGTACCATTCCGGCCTCATAATTGTGATGCAGAAAACGTATCCAATAAGACCAATACATAACGGTTATCCATTGGGGCTAAATGGCAAATCAGTCGCTCAATTCTCCGTTAAAAAAAATCCTTGAGGTCGACCTTGACTAGAAACTGAACAGTTCCCGCTCCAAGTAAAATAGGGTGGTAATAGTGGAGGATTTTAAATTTCCTGTCATTGACTGGGACAGCCAATGTATTAGAGGCTTGGATGGCGAGAAATTTGTTGAGTGTCTTCGGGAGGAATTCTCATTCAATATGTGAATGGCCCGACAGACTCTTGGGAAATAAGGAAGAGCAGGTGACATAAATGTGAGTGCAGGATTGCTTTGGGACCAGTGACCATAACTCAATTTGTTTTAAGATAGGTATTGAGAATGGGAGAGCTGGCCCAAAAGTTAACATTCTAAATTGGTGCCCAATTTTGATGGTGTCAGGCAGGAGCATTCAAACCTTAATTGGGGAAGTCCTTTGGTAAGTGGGAAGCTTTCAAATGGTGTTAACCAGGGTTAATGGTAAGCATATTCCCCTTAGTGTGAAGGGCAAGGCTGGTAGTAGCAGGGAACGCTGGATGACACGGGATATTGAGACCCTGGTGAAGCAGAAAAAGGAGCACACAACATGCATAGGCAGCTGGGATCAAGTCGACCCCTTGAAAACTATAAAAGGGATAGGAGTGGAGTTAAGAGAGAAATCAGGAAAGAAAAAAAGGCAGAAAATTGCTTTGGCATATTTGGCAAAGGAGAATCCAAAGAACCTCCCGGGAGAGCGTAGGGCTTCTAAAAGATCAACAAGGTCATCTATGTGCGGATCCACAAGAGGTGGGTGCGATCCGAAATCAATATTTCTGATTAGTATTTACTGTTGAGCAAAGCATGGATGTTAGGAAAGATGGGGAAATAAATAATGGTGTCTTGAGGCGTGTACATATAACAGAGAAGGAGGTGTTGGAACTCTTAAAGCGTATCAAGGTAGATAAATCCCAGGGACCTGATGAAGATAAATCCCCAGGATTTTGGGGAATTTCATAGTAGCTGCATTGCAGTGTTAATGCAAGCCTTACCTTTGTCTGATAAATAAATAAACTGTAATAAAGTGTATCCCAGGACACTGTCGGGGGCTCGGGAGAAAATTGCTCCCCAGCAGAGATATTCGAATCATCGACAGCCACATATGAGGTGCCTGAAATGTGGAGGGTGGCAAATGCTGTGTCTTTGTTTAAAAAAGGGCTGCAGTGAAAAGCCTGGGAACTACAGGCCAGCGAGCCTTACGTCTGTGTGGGTATATTTTTAGAAAATATTGAGAGGCAGGAACTGAACGCATTTAGAGATGCAAGGGCTGATTAGGGACAGTCAGCATGGCTTTGTAAATGGAAAATCGTGTCTCACAACTTTGAATTGAGATGATTGAAGGGGTAACCTAGAAGGTAGATAAGGTCATTTCAAATTGAACTTTAGCAAATGATTTAACAAGGTACCGCGTGGCATCTGTTTGCACAAGGTTAAATTTCATGGGAGACAGGGTGAGGTAGGGAAATTGATACAAAATTATCGTGATGACAGAAGACAGAGTGTGGTTCTACAGGGTTGACTTTCAAAATGGAGGCCTTTGACCATCGACGTGCCTTAGGGATCGGTGCTGGTTCCACTGTTATTTGTCATTCATATCAATGATTTGGACGAGAAATTAGGAGGCATGGTTAGTAAGTTTGCAGATGCCACAACATCGATGGCATAGTGTACAGTGAAGAAGGTTATCTAGGATTTAAAAGGGATTTTGATCCACTGGGCCATTGTGCTGACCAATGACAGATGGATTTAATTTAGATGAATGCGAAGTGATGCATTTTGGTAGACGGAACCAGGGCAGGAACATTTCAGTTAACAGTAGGGCGTTGGGAGTGTAATAGAACAAAGAGATCTAGTGGTACAGTTCATAGTTCCTTGAAAGTGGGACTACAGTTGGAAAGAATGGTGAAGAAGACATTCGGTATGCTTTGTTTCATTGGTCAGAAGAGTGCAGGAAAGATTTACCAGAATGCTCCTGGGACACGATGGTTTGGTTATCAGGAGAGGCTGGATAGACTGAGACTTTTTTCCTTGGAGCGTAGCAGGCTTATGGGTGATCTTATCGAGGCCTATAAAATAATGAGAAGCACACATCAGCTTGATAGCCAATATATTTTTCCCAAAGGTAGCGAAGTGTAAAACTAGATGGCTTAGGTTTAAGGTGAGAGGAGAGAGATGCAAGCCAGTCTAGAGGGGCATTTTGTCACACAGAGGGTGATGAGTTTCTAGAACAGACTGCCAGAGTTAGTAGTAAAGGCGGGTACAATGTTCTCTTTTTTAAAGCGTTTAGAGAGTTTCATGGGTATGTAGGGTATCGGGGGATATGGGCCAAACGCGGCAATTGGGAACAGTTTAGCGTTTAAAAAAAGGGGCGTCATGGAAACATTGGGCCGAAGGGCCTGTTCCCATGCTGTAAACTCTACGACACTATGACTCTATATGTACTGTGGCTGCAATAACAGATTAGAATCTAGGAAACGTGCAACAAGTTATCACTACTTGTTCCTTCCGGAAATTCTCCAAAATGCTGCCCACAATCTGCAATGCACAGTTCAGAAGTAAGCTTGAATAGCCTCGACCTACGCTGATAGATATAACTCCAACAACACGGAAAAACGACAACGCAAACCAATATACCGCAGACGGCTTGATGTTAATCCGCACTCTGTCAGACAACAATCGTGAAATTCCCCATCTCCCCGTCAAGGACACAAGCCAAACTCACACCGCACCATCATTGTGCACAACATTTGCATGCTGAAATTCATCAAAATAATTCCAATAGCAGTTTACAAACACATGAACGCTGACCTGCAGGAACTGAATTCCTCCATGCCCCACCCGCCTTCCCACCTTATGCCGGAAACAAGCGACCTTGAAATATATTGCCGAGGCATCACAGTTGCTGTGCCAATATCAAAGAACACGTATACAAACAGCAATCTGGGTTTTTGGGCACTGCATGATCTGTAGGTTTTCATGGATGCAGATTACCTCCACCGCCTAATGAGCATTAATTCTGCTGTAGCTGGCAAACATGTTTCTCATGGATGAATCTAAAGAGCGCACAAGTTGCTGTTTTGTTGTTTGAATGAGGGATTCCTAATTGAATGTTAACGCAATTAACCACCAAAACGGAGGAGGGCATGAAAATAAATAAGCGTTCTTTCAATTGGAAATCATTAACTCCGATTAGCTTCACATCACATTGATTTCATTTAGGCAAGACTGAAATCAAAATGCTGCAGAAAAAAGCAATTTTAAATTGAGAGAATTAATGAGGAAAGTTTGAAAAGGAAAGACGCTACCTGAATAGAAAGTGGATTTCTGATGAAGGTCAATGATATGTCATTTGAAATTTGACAAGTTCTATGGGATGGCTCAAGTGTTAGAAAGATTAATTTGCTTTACTTCTCCATTTGATCAGATCGAGACAAAATGTGCAGAAAATCAGGTAACATAGCAAGAAGCCAACTTTTTGTAGCTCTCTTCTTCCAATAATGTCAATCTGACTCAATGCCACTAATTATTTCGGAGTGGTTTAACTAAGGCAACAGTAAAAATACTGTTATTTGCACGATAGTCATATGTCGTATCGTAAATTTTTGTCTAGTGGTATTGACTTCAATTATTCTTAACCCTTGCTTCCATTTATCTACAATAATGTCATCAGTCATTCTGTGTCATTGGTTCATCTGTTCATTTGGCAAATGTTTGATTCAACTGGATGCAATTATCACACTATAATGGTCGACTATTATAGCTAATAATATGATTTTTGCATTATTCAATTAGCGAGTGGTTCGACACTGGACTAAAGTGGTGCATTTTTTCTTAGATTATCAACATTTTTAAGCTGCTGAACGGAAACTAAGTTTCTCCTTATTTTCCCGCTTTGGCCTGACAAATGGTAAGCATCATTTGGGACAGAGAATTGTGAGGCAACAAGCTGCTTCATGAGGAGAAACAAAATAATCTCATCCCTTGAGATTAATTGGCAATAGAATCACTGAATTCACCTTTATCAAAATCCTTGGGGTCCATCTTGAATAGAGACATAATAGTGTCAGCTATATCAATACTGTCACTGGAACAGCAGATTAGAGGCTGGGAAGCATGTAACGAGGTAATCAGATCCTGTATCTTCCGATTCCGCCCCAACATCCTGTCCACCATCTACAACGTAGAGTTAACGAGTACTATTGCAACGCCTCGACCAGTCATCATGGATATAACTCCAAAAACGTTCAAGAAATTCACCGTTATCCATTAGAAAGCAAACTGATTGATGTTCAACCACACTCCGTGAGCCAAAATTACTTAATTACTACCTACCGCCTCAACACCACAAGCCAAACTGACACAGTTTCGCCATTGCACACAAGATTATTTTGCTGGAATTCATCAAAACGACTTCAAAAGCAAACTCCCACAACATGTCCGTTGACCTGCAGAAACGGAATTCCCCCTATTACATTCAAGTAAACTCCCCCCTCCCCCCCACCACCCGCACACCGCCCCCCCCCCCCCCCCACCCCCGCCCTCCCCACCAAGCCCTAGGCTACACCAACCCACAGTAAAATATGTTGCCGTAACATTCATTTTGCGGTATCAAAATCATAGTGCACGCTTACCAGCAGCACAGTGGGTATACGTTGTCTCCGTCTCGGCAGGATTTCATGGATGCAGGTCCCCTCCGCCTTCTGATGACGATTAATTTCAGATCTATCGACAACCATTACTTCTTATGAAGAAATTACAAGTTGATGTTTGGTTTTACGAAAAGTGGGATTCCTATTTTGATGTTACCACTATTAAATGATAAAACGGAGGAGCTCCGGAAAATAAATAACGCTCTTTCGATTAGAAATCATTAATTCCCATTATCAATCCATTACATCAATTTCGTTTTGGCTAAATTGACATCAAAATATCACAGATAAAGGCATTTTAAATTAAGAGAGTTGTACTGGAATTTTAATCAGGAAACTCGCTCCCTGAAAAGAAAGCGAATTACTGATGAAGGTCAATGACGCGTCATTTAAAATCTGAGCAGTTCTGTGGGACGGCTCGAGCTTTGGAACGATTAATTTGCTTTACTTCGCCACTTGAGCAGATGGAGACAACGCGGACAGAGGATCAGGTAACTTAACAGGACGTCAACTTTTCGTTACTCTCTTCTTCCAATATTCTCATTTTAACACAATGAAACTTTTAACATAAAATGAAATGCTGGAAAATCACAATTTCATCTCCTGAAATTCATCAGAACAACTAGAATAGCAAATTGCAAGCATTTTCTCTTTCGGATTGGGATTTTTATAATTCGCAGTAATTTGCTTTTGGACACACTTAACATTTTGGATGCGCTGCATAACTAAGCCAACAGGAAAACTAATACCCTCTGGTGTCATCTCGTTTCGTTAATTTAATCATGGGAACCATTGACTGAAATTATTGTTGGTGCTTGCTTCCATTTACTTGCAAAATAATGTCCTCAGTTGTTGCGTGTCGTTGGTCCGTCTGCTAAATTGGCAAACATTTGTTTCAGGTGACCGTAATCATCACGCAGTGATGCTCGATCATTATCACTAATAATAAGATTTTTCATTATTCATTTAACGAGCGGCTAGAAACTGTATTGAAATAGTGCGTGAGTCTTATTTTATGAACATTTTCAAGCGGCTCAACGGAATCTCAAGTTCTGCTGATTTTCCCGGTTTGGACTGAAAATTGGCAAGTCGCATTCGGACCCAAGAATTGTCAGGCAACAAACTGCTTCAAGAGGAGAAATAAATAACCTTAACCTAGTTGGCAATGCTATCACTGAATGAAATGTTGTCAAAATTCTTGGGTTCGATCTTGATTACAAAACTGAAAAGTTCCAGCTGTATAACTGCTGTGGCCAAAACAACCGATTAGAGGCTAGAAAGCGTGTAAAGAATAAATCACCTTTTGTGCCATCCGAGTCCTCCCCAAAATCTCTTCACCATCTAAAACGTACAGTTAATGAATAGCCGCGACCTGCCATGATAGATATAGCTCCAACAACACTCAACAACTTCAACGCCATCCAATAGAAAGCGAAAGCCTTGATGTACAACCGCACTCCGTCAGCCAACAGTACAAGAAGTCCCGAGCTACCGCCTCAAACGTAAAAGTCAAACTCAAACCGTTGCATCAATTTTTCACAATTTTCGTCTGCTGAAATTCATCAGAACAGCTCCAATAGCAAATTCCGAACACATCAATGCTGCCATGTGGAAACAGAATTCCTCGGCAGCCTTCAAGTACAAGGCCCCAAGACCTGACAAACACCCGGCATTTAAATATATTGCTGTCCCATCATTAATTTCGGTATCACAATCACAGTGCACGCTTACCATAGCACTGTCGGCATACGTGCATGCATGGTCTTCAGGCCTTCGTGGATGCAGATCACCTCCGCCGTCTGATGAGCATTAATTTCATCTCTAGCCGGTTATAACTACTTTTCATTAATGACTAGAAAGAACGAAGAATGAGGTCATTTTTACAGTAAAGGGAATTTATAATTTAATGTTACGGCTATCATCCGACATAATTGAGTCCAGAAAATAAATAGCGTTCTTTCAATTGGAAATCATCAATTCCCATTAGCTTCCCATCACAACAAATTCATTTCAGCAAGACCCGAAAGAAAAATACTGAAGATAATGGTATTTTATATTAAGAGGAGAATTGATTGAATTTTGAGCAGGAAATTGGCTTCCTGAAAAGTAAGTGAGTGACTGCTGAAGATTAATGACACTTCATTTGAAGTCTCATCAGTTCTTTGGAAGGCATCGAGCATTGGTTCGATTAACTAGATTTACTTATCAATTTGAGCAGATCGAGACAAGATGGACATAAGATCAGGTAGCATATCAAGAAATCAACTTTCCGTACCTCTCTTCATCGATTAATCTAAGAACGCCTGAGTAGCACTCTTAATATTTTGGAGTGTTTGCTTAACCAAGTCATCAGCAAAACGAATACCTATTGCACTCTGGCCATATCTCGTTTCGTCAAATTTCGTCTTAAGTTGTTCTGACTTCAATTGTTTTTGGTGCATACTTCCATTACATTGGAGAATGGATGTCCCCAGTCATTATGTGGAATTGATATGTCTGTTCAGTTTGCAAACGCTTGATTCATTTACTGTACTTATTACACAGTTATGCTCGACCATTTCCGCTAATAATAGGAATTTGCATTATTCAATTCGAGTGGTCACAAACTCTACTACATCACTGTATTGATCTGCAATTAACAAGATTTTCAGTCTTATCCACGGAAATCTTATTCTCCTGATTTTCCTCATTTGAACTGACAGTTGGCAAGTAGCTTTCAGGCCACCGTATTGTGATGCAGCAATCTAATCCAAGAAGACACATACATAACGGTCATCCATTGCGATTCAATGGCAATGCAGTAGATGAATCCACCGTTATAAAAATCCTTGGTGTCGACCTTGACTAGAAACTGAAGGGTGCCTGTTTTATAAGTACTGTGGACAAAAAACTGACTAGAGTCCAGGAAGCGTGTAACGAGTTAATAATCTCTTCTTGTTCCATGACGCAACTCATAGATCATAGAATCCTACAGTGCAGAAAGAGGCCATTCGGCCCATCGAGTCTGCACCAACCACAATCCCAATATCTGCCCACTAACCCCTCTAAACCTATGCATCCCGGGACACTAAGGGGCAATTTAGAATGGCCAATGAACCTAGCCTGCACATCTTTGGACTGTGGGAGGAAACCGGCACACCCGGAGGAAACCCACGCAGACACAGGGAAAATTTGCAAACTCCACACAAACAGCGACCCGTGCCGGGATTCGAACGCAGGTTCCTGGAGCTGTGAAGCAGCAGTGCTAACCACTGTGCTACCGTGTCGCCCCGACTCTGCATAACTCTGCAAAATGATGTTCACCATCAACAATGTACAATCCATGAGTAAACTTAAATATCCTAGAATTACCATGTTAGAAATAGCTCCGAACACTGAGCAACCACAACACCAATCAATGGAATGCAGACGGCTTGATGTTCATCCGAACTCCGTTAGCCAATAATCGTGAAATGCCCCACCTTCCCTGCCAATCACACGAGCGAAACTCATACCGTTGTATCAATATGCACAAGATTCGTCTGTTGAAATTAATCGAAACATCTTTTTAAAAAACTACCAAACACATGAACGCTGACAGGTAGAAACTGAATTCCTCGACATCCTTCAAGCCCCCCTCTCCACACACCACGCCGAAAGCAAGCGACCTTAAAATATATTGCCTTGCCATTAACTTTGTTGTGCCAAGACGAAAGAACACACATACAGGCAGCAATTAGAATTTTCGGACACTGCATGGTCTGCAGTTTTTTCATGGAAAATCAGGAGAACTTGCGTTTCCGTTGAGCAGCTTGAAAATGTGATAATCTGATTCAAATACATCAATTCAGTAGAGTGCGTCAACACCCGCCAATTGAGTAATGCAAAATCCTTTAATGCGCGATAATGGTCGAGCATCTTTGTGTGATAATTACAGTCATCTGAATCAAACATTGTCCGATTGAATAGATGGATCAGAGACATTCAATGACTGAGGATATTATTCTGCAGTTAAATGGAAGCACGTGACAAGAATAATTGACCTTCTGATGAGCATTAATTTATGTTCCAGCTGGCAACGACTGCTTCTCCTGGATAAATATAAAAAGGGTACAAGCTAGTTTTTTGTTGTTATAAAAGAGGGATTCCTAATGTAGTGAAAATGTTATGAAACGCCAAAACGGAGGAGGGCCAAAATAATAGCGTTCTTTCAATTTGAAATCATAAACTTCCATTAGCTTCTCATCACATCAATTGCATTTTGGCAAGAAATGAAATCAACGTCCTGCAGATAAAATAATTTGAAATGAATTGGAGAAGCGAATCCTGATTGAGAAGTAAAGCTGCTATCTGAATATAAAGCGAATGAAACGTCATTTGAAATCTGATCAGTTCTGTGGGAGGCTTCGGGCTTTAGATGGATTAAATTGCTTTACTTCTCCATTTGAGCAGATCGAGACCACATGGACAGAGGATCAGGTAACATCCCGAGAAGATTTATTTTTCGTACATTTCTTCCAACTATCTAAAGTGCCTCAAGGACACTTAATATTTTGAAGGGGTTGCTTAACTGAGGCAATAGTAAACATAACACGAATTGTACTCTGCTCTTATCTCGCCTCGTACAATTTCTTCTTTAGTGGTATTGACTTCAATTATTCTTGTCACGTGCTTCCATTTAACTGCAGAATAATATCCTCAGTCATTGAATGTCTCTGATCCATCTATTCAATCGGACAATGTTTGATTCAGATGACTGTAATTATCACACAAAGATGCTCGACCATTATCGCGCATTAAAGGATTTTGCATTACTCAATTGGCGGGTGTTGACGCACTCTACTGAATTGATGTATTTGAATCAGATTATCACATTTTCAAGCTGCTCAACGGAAACGCAAGTTCTCCTGATTTTCCCGGTTTGGCCTGACAAGTGCTATGTCGCATTCGGGCGAGAGAATTATGAGGCAACAAACTGCTCCAAGAGCAGTAAAAACATGACCTTCATCCTAAATCCACCATTATCGTGTTATTGAGTCGATCTTGACTAGAATCTGACCACAGCCATCAGTATGAATCCTCTGCCGAGAACAGCAAATTAGAGGCTCGGAAACATTTGACGAGCTCATTAACCTTTTCCCATCCGACTCCTCCCTACAATGCTCTCCAACATCTACAACCTAAAATTAACAGGTATGATTGATTAGCCGCGACCTGCCATGACGGATCTGGCTTCAACAACACTCAAGAACTCCAACGTCATTCAATAGAAATCAAACGGGTCGATGCTCAGCTGCACTCCGTCTGCCAACAATACAGAAAGGGCCCACATGGATCCTTAACCACACAAGCCACACACACAGTTGCATCTGTGTTCACGAAATTATGCTGCTGCAATTCATCAAAACATCTCCAATAGCAAATTGCAAAACCATGACCGCTTACGTCTGGAAACGTAAGTTCTTGACAACCTACAAGTTCCCGCCATTCAAGCCGTAGACAACCCCATCCGCCATTAAAATGCATTGCCGTGCCATCACTTTTGCTGTAACAACATGATAGTACATGCTAACCATCGTGTATACGCAGACTGCATGGTCTTCAGGGCTTCATGGATGCACATCACGTCCGCCTTCTGATGAAAATTAATTTCTGGTCCAACCGGCTAACACTACTTCTCATGAATGAATATAAAGAACGACAAAATGGTATTTCACAGTACGAGGAATCTCTCATTTAGTGTTACGGCTATCATCCGACATAATGGAGAAGGTCAAGAAAATAAATAGCGTTTTTTCAACTGGAAATCATTAATTCCGTTCAGCTTCCCGACACGTCAATTGTCCTTCGGCAAGACTGAGCAAAATACTGCAGATAACGTAATTTTAAATTAAGAGAAGAATTGATGGAATTTTGAGCAGGAAATTGGCTTCCTGAAAAGAAAGCGAGTTACTGATTAATTTCAATGACACGTCATTTGAAATCTCGTCAGTTCTTTGGATAGCATCGAAAGTTGGATCGATAAAATAGGTTGTTTGCTCCATTTGAGCAGAACGAGACATGATGGACATAAGATCAGGTAACATTTCTAGAAGTCAGCTTTCCGAACCTTTCTTCTTCGAATAATCTACGTGTCCCTCAATGTCACTCTTAATACTTCGGAGGATTTGCTTAACTATGTCATGAGCAAAATGAATAGCTGTTGAATCTTGGACATATCTCCTCTCGTAAAATTACGTATTTAGTTGTATTCACTTCAATTGTTCCAGACACTTCCTTCCATTTACTTGGAGCATGATGTCCCCAGTAGTAGTGTGTAATTGATCGATCTGTTTAATTTAAAAATGCTTGATTTATTTGACTGTAATCATCACACAGTTATGCTCGGTCATTTCCGCTAATAATAGGAGTTTACATGACTCAACGAGCGAGTGGTCACATACTCTACTAAATTGGCGTCTTTCTCTGCGATTAACAAGATTTTCAAGGTTCTCCATCGAAATTCATGTTCTCCTCATTTTCCCGATTTGACCTGACAATTGACAAGTAGCATTTGGGCCACAGAATTGTGATGCAGCACACTGATCCAAGAAGGAACATACATAACTACATAACGGTCATCCGTTGAGATTAAATGACAAAAAGTGGCTGAATTTCACGTTCACAAATCTTGGTGTCGCCCTTGAAGAGAAACTGTGCAGTGCCTTTTATGTGCGTACTGTGGCTAAAGTAGCAGATTAGAGTCTAGGAAGGGTGTAACGAGTTGATCACTTCCTGTTCCATCCGAAATTCCGCAAAATGCAGTCAACCATCTGCAATGCACATTTCAGGAGTAAGCTTGAAATGCCTCGAACTGCCTTGACAGATATAGCTCCAACCACACTGAACAACCACAACATCATCCAATAGAATGCAGACTGTTTGATGTTCATCAGCACTCCGTCAGGCAACAATCGCGAAATAGCCCACCTTCCCCCCCCCCCGCCCCCCCCCCCCCCCCCCCAAGGACACAAGCCAAACTCATGCCGTTGCCTCATTGTGCACAAGATTCGTCTGCTGAAGTTCATCGAGACAATTCCAAAGCAATGTACAAACACATGAACACTGACCTGTAGAAACTGAATTCCTCAACACCCTTCACGGACTCCATCCCCTCCACAGCCCACTCCGAAACCAAGCGACTTTAAAATATATTGCGGAGGCATCAATTTTCCTGTGTTTCAAAATCAGAGAACACGCATACAAACAGCAACCCTGGGTTTTCCGACACTGCATGGTCTCCACCTCCTAATGAGCACCGATTTCTGTGCGAGCTGGCAAACACTACGTCTCATGGATGAATATAAAGCGTGCACAAGTTGATGTTTTGTTGTTAAAAAAAAGAGGGACTCTAATTTAATGTTAATGCCATTAACCAACAAAAGGAAGACGGCCCGGAAACAAATAACGTTCTTTCAATTGGAAATCATTACTTCACATTCGCTTCGCATCACATCAGTTCCATTTTGTCACGACTGACATCAAAATGAGGCAGATAAAGGAACTTTAAAATAAGATGAGAAGTGATGAAAGTTTAAGAAGGAAAGACGCTATCTGAAACAAAGTGAATCACTGATGAAGGTCAATGACACGTCATTTGAAACCTCATGAGTTATGTGGGGCGGCTTAACCTTTGGAACGATTGATTTGCTTTACTTCTCCATTTGAGCAGATCGAGACAAGGTGGACAGAAGATCGGGTAACATAACAAGAAGCCACCTTTTATCCCTCGCATCTTCCAATAATCTGAATCTGAGTCAATGCTACTCTTATTTTGGAGGGGTGACCTAACTCAGGCAACAGTAAAATTAATACCAATTGCACTCTGTTGTTACATCGTCTCGTAACATTCCATCTTTCGTGGCATTGACTGCAATTATGTTTGATGTTTACTTCCATTTATTTGCAGAATAATGTCGTCAATCATTGTGTCTCATTGGTCCATCTGTTCATTTGGCAATTGTTTCATTCAACTGGATGCAATTATCATACTATGATGCTCGACCATTAACGCTAATAATATGATTTGTATTATTCAATTCACGAGTGGTCAGACATTGTGCTAAAGTGGTGCATTTAAGACCATAAGACATAGGAGCGGAAGTAAGGCCATTCGGCCCATCGAGTCCACTCCACCATTCAATCATGGTTGATTTCAACTCCATTTACCCGCTCTCTCCCCATAGCCCTTAATTCCTCGAGAAATCAAGAATTTATCAATTTCTGTCTTGAAGACGCTCAACGTCTCGGCCTCCACAGCCCTCTGTGGCAATGAATTCCACAGACCTACCACTCTCTGGCTGAAGAAATTTCTCCTCATCTCTGTTCTAAAGTGACTCCCTTTTATTCTAAGGCTGTGCCCCTGCGTCCTAGTCTCCCCTGCTAATGGAAACAACTTCCCTACGTCCATCCTATCGAAGCCGTTCATTATCTTGTAAGTCTCTATCAGATCTCCCCTCAACCTCCTAAACTCCAATGAATATAATCCCACGATCCTCAGACGTTCATCGTATGTCAGGCCAACCATTCCTGGGATCATCCGTGTGAATCTCCGCTGGACCCGCTCCAGTGCCAGTATGTCCTTCCTGAGGTGTGGGGCCCAAAACTGCTCACAGTATTCCAAATGGGGCCTAACCAGTGCTTTACAAAGCCTCAGAAGTACATCCCTGCCGGCTTTCGGGGATCCAGATGACCTCCACCACATTCTAATGCGCACTGATTTCTGCTCTCGCGGGCAACCGCTACTTCTCGTGGAAGAAAATAAAGAGCGTACAAGTTGGCGTTCAGTGGTTAAAAAATAGGGACTTCCAAGCTAACGGAGGACAACGAGACAAACATAGCGTACTTCCAATTGGAAATTATAAATTCCGTTTAGCTTCCCTTCACATCAAGTTCATTTTGGCAATAATGAAATGAAAATACTGAAGATAACGTAATTGAAATTGAGAGGAGAAGCGAATGATATTTGAGAAAGAATGAGGCTATCTGAAAAGAAAGTGAATTACTGATGAAGTTCAATGACACGTCATTTGAATTCGCTTAGATTCTGAGGGACGGCTCGAGCTTTGGATTGATTAATTTGCTTTACTTCTCCATTTGAGCAGATCGAGAAAACATGGACAGAAGATCAGGTAACATATCAAGAATTCAAGTTTTCGTACCGCTCTTCTTCCAAAAATCTAAATGTGCCGACAAGTCACTCTTAATATTTTGGAGTGATTGCTTAACTAAGGCAACAGTAAACCTAATACCAAAAGCACTCTGGTATTATCTACTCTCATAAAATGTCGCCTTTACTGGTTTTGAATTAAATTATTCTTGACACGTGCTTCCATAATTTTGCAGAATAATGTCTGCAGTTATTGTGTGCCATTGTCCATCTGATCAGCTGGAAAATATTTGATTCAGATGACTGTATTTATCGCACAGTGATGCTGGACAATTATCGCGAATATAAGGATGTTACATTATTCAATTAGTGAGTGGTCAGACACTCTACTAAAGTGCTGTACTTGTCTGAGATTGTCAACATTTTCAAGATGCTCAACGGAAACTCAAGATCACCTGAATTTCCCAGTTTGGCCTGACAAGTGGCATGTAGCATTCGGGCCAGAGGATTATGAGGCAATAAACTGCCCCAAGCGGAGAAAACCATAACCTTCATCCATTGAGATTAATTGGGAATACAATCGCTAAATCCACCGCTATCAAGATCCTTGGTTCAAAATTTACTTGAAACTGAACAGTGCCATCTATATTAACCCTCTGACGAGAACACCAGATTATGGTTCGGAAGCGTGTAACGAGCTAATCCACTCTTGCCCCACCCGACTCCTCGCCAAGATCCTATCCAACATTTTCAACCTACAATTTAGATATATGATCGAATAGCCGCGACCTGCCATGAAAGATCTAGCACCAACAACACTCAACAAGTTCAACGTCACCCAATAGAAAGCAAGCGTTTTGGTGTTCAGCCGCACTGCGTCAGCCAACAATACAGAAAGGCCTCAAAGCATCTTAACCCCGACAGCCACACTCACACCGTTGCATCTACGTTCACAAAATCCTTCTGCTGCAATCCACCAAAACAACTTCACGAGCAAATTACAAACACCAATGGCCGCTCACATGTGGAAACGTAAATCCTCAAAAACCGACAAGTTCCAAACATTCAAGCTCGAGACAACACCAGCCGACATTAAGATATATTGCTGAGTCATCCGTTTTACTGTATCAAAATGCTTACATGCTTACATGCTTACCATCAGCACTGTGGGTATACGAACACTGCATTGTCTGCCGGGCTTCTTGGATGCAGATCACTTCCGCCATCTGGTAAGCATTAATTTCTGGCCGAGCCGACAATCACTACTTCTCATTAATGCATATAAAGAATGAAAAATTTAGTATTTTTTTAACAGTAAGAGTCATTTCCAATTTAGTGTTACGGCTATCACCCGACATAATGTAGGAGGGCAGAAAATAAATAGTGTTCTGTCAATTGGAAGTCATTAATTCCGATGAGCTTCCTATCACATCCATTTTCTTTTGGCAAGGCTGACAGCGAAATACTGCAAATACTGGATTTTTAAATTAAAAGGGGAACTGATTACATTTTGAGCGGAAAAGAGGCTTTCTGAAAAGAGAGAGAGAGAGCTACTGATGAAGGCCAATGCTACGTCATTTGAAATATCATCTTTTCTGTATGATGCTTCGACTTTCGATCGGATAAATAGCTTTGCTTCTCCATTTAAGCAGACCGGGACAAGACGGACATAAGATCAGGTAACATATCAAGAAGTCAACTTCTCGTGCAACTCTCCTTCGATAACCGAAGTGCACCTGAAAGACATTATGAATATTTTGGAGGATTTGCTTGACTGAGTCATCAGCAGAACGCCTTCTGTTCATATCTCGTTTCGCAAAATATCATCGTTCGTTTTATTGACTTCAATTCTCCTTGTTCCTTGTTGCACTTAACTTGGAGAATGAGATCCCCCGTCATTGTGGGTAATTGATGTATCTGTGCAATTTGCAAATACTTGATTCTTTTGACTGTAATTATTACAGTTACGCTCGACCATTTCCGCGAATGCGAGGAAATTGCATTATTCAATGAGCGAGTGTTCACACACTTTACTAATTTGCTGTATTGGTCTGCGATTAATAGGATTTTCATGCTTATCCACCGAAATTCATGTTGTCCTGATTATATTGATTTGACCTGAGAATTGACAAGTTGCATTCCGGCCACAAAATTGTGATGCAGCAAACTGATTCAATAAGACAAATGCATCACAGTCATCAATAGAGATTAAATGGCAACACAGTCGCTGAATCCTCCGTTGTAAAAATCCTTGACGTCGACCTTGACTAGAAACTGAACAGTTCCCCTGCTATATGTAAGGAGATTGTAGATAGCTCAAAAAACAACAGCGTGGTAATAGCAGGAGATTTTAACTTCCCCGACATTGACTGCGATCGCCGTAATGTTACAGGCATTGATGGAGATAAATTTGTTCAATGCATTCAGGATGAATTCCTCATTCAATATGTGGATGGTCCGACTGGAGAGGGGGTAAAACATGACGCCCTCTTGGGAAATAAGGAAAGGCAGATGACAGAAGTGTTAGTGAGGGATTACTTTGGGACTAGTGACCAAAATTCCATCTGTTTCAAAATAGCTATTGAGAATTTAGGACTGGGCGAAGTTAAAATTCTAAACTGGGGTCAGGCAAATTGAAATGGAATCAGGCAGGAAAATTCAAACGTTTATTGGGTGGGTCTTACACAGAACATAGAACATAGAACAGTACAGCATAGAACAGGCCCTTCGGCCCACGATGTTGTGCCGAGCTTTATCTGAAACCAAGATCAAGCCATCCCACTCCCGATCATCCTGGTGTGCTCCATGTGCCGATCCAATAACCGCTTAAATGTTCCGAAAGTGTCTGACTCCACTGTCACTGCAGGCAGTCCATTCCACACCCCAAGCACGCTCTGAGTAAAGAGCCTACCTCGGACATCCTTCCTATATCTCTCACCATGAACCCTTTAGTTATGCCCCCTTGTAATAGCTCCATCCACCAGAAGAAATAGTCTTTGAACGTTCACTCTATCTATCCCCTTCATCATTTTGTAAACCTCTATTAAGTCTCCCCTCAACATCCTTCACTCCAGAGAGAACAGCCCTAGCTCCCTCAACCTTTCCTCATAAGACCTACCCTCCAAACCAGGCAGCATCCTGGTAAATCTGCTTTGCACTCTTTCCAGCGCTTCCTCATCCTTCTTAAAATGAGGTGACCAGAACTGCACACAATATTCCAAATGTGGTCTCACCAAGGTCCTGTACAGTTGCAGCATAACCCCACGGCTCTTAAACTCCACCCCCCTCTTAATAAAAGCTAACACACTATAGGCCTTCTTCACACCTCTATCCACTTGAGTGGCAACCTTCAGAGATCCGTGGATATGGACCCCAAGATCTCTCTGTTCCTCCACAGTCTTCAGAAACCTACCCTTGACCCTGTAATCCACATTTAAATTTGTCCTACCAAAATGAATCACCTCACATTTATCAGGGTTAAACTCAATCTGCCATTTTTCAGACCAGCTTTGCATCCAATATAAGTCTCTTTGCAGTCTCCAACAGCCCTCCACCTCATCCACTACTCCACCAATCTTGGTGTCATCAGCAAATTTACTGATCCACCCTTCAGCCCCCTCCTCTAAGTCATTTATAATAATCACAAATATCAGAGGACCAAGCACTGTTCCCTCTGGCATTCCGCTAGCAACATGCCTCCAGTCCGAAAATTTTCCATCCACCACCACCCTCTGTCTTCGATCAGATAGCCAGTTGCCCATCCAATCGGCCAACTTTCCCTCTATGCCACACCTCCTTACTTTCATCATAAGCCGACCATGGGGGACCTTATCAAACACCTTACTAAAATCCATGTATATGACATCAACTGCCCGACTTTCATCAACACACTGAGTTACCTCCTCACATAATTCTATCAAATTTGTCAGGCACGACTTGCCCTTCACGAATCCGTGCTGACTATCCCGGATTAATCCACATCTTTCTAAATGGCAGTAAATCCCATCCCTAAGGACCTTTTCCATCAACTTACGAACCACTGAAGTAAGACTAACCGGCCCATAATTACCAGGGTCATTTCTATTCCCTTTCTTAAACAGAGGAACAACATTCGCTACTCTCCAGTCCTCTGGCACCATCCCCGTAGACAGTGAGGACCCAAAGATCAAAGCCAAAGGCTCTGCAATCCCATCCCTTGCCTCCCAAAGAATCCTAGGATATATTTCATCAGGCCCAGGGCACTTACTGACCTTCAGTTTATTCAAAACTGCTAGTACAGGCTCCCTCCAAACATCTACTTCCTCCAGCCTATTAGCCTGTAACACCTTCTCTCCCTCAAAAAGATGGCCCCTCTCCTTGGTGAACACTGAAGAAAAGTATTCATTCATCACCTCTCCTATCTCTCCTGTCTCCACACACAAGTTCCCACTACTGTCCTTGACCGGCCCTAACCTCACCCTGGTCATTCTTTCATTCCTCACATAAGACTAAAAAGCCTTTGGGTTTACCTTGATCCGACCCGCCAAAGACTTCTCTTAGCTCTCCTAAGCCCTTTTTTCAGCTCATTCCTTGCTAACTTGTAACCCTCAATCGAGCCATCTGAACTTTGTTTCCTCATCCCTACATAAGCTTCCCTCTTCCATTTTAGAAGACATTCCACCTCTTTTGTGAACCATGGTTCCCTCACTCGGCCATTTCTTCCCTCCCTGACAGGGACATACCTATCAAGGACACAGAGTACTTGTTCCATGAAAAAAAAGTTCCACTTTTCATTGGTGCTTTTCCCTGACAGTTTCTGTTCCCATCGTATGCCCCCTAATTATTGCCTAATCGCATCATAATTACCTCTCCCCCAATTATAAACCTTGCCATGCCGTACGGCCCTATCCCTCTCGATTGCAAAAGCAAAATAGAGCAAATTGTCGCCACTATCTCCAAAGTGCTCTCCCACAACCAAATCTAACATTTGACCCGGTTCATTTCCCAGTACCAAATCCAAGGTGGCCCCACCTCTTGTCGGCCTATCCACATATTGTGTCAGGAAACGCTCCTGCACACACTGCACAAAAACTGCTCCATCCGAACTATTCGACCTACAAAGGTTCCAATCAATATTTGGAAAGTTAAAGTCCCCCATGACAACTACCCTATCCGTAACCTGCTTAGCAATTTCTTCCTCCACATCTCTATTACTATTTGGGGCCTATAGTAAACTCCTAACAAAGTGACCGCTCCTTTCCTATTTCTAACTTCAGCTTATCTTACCTCAGTCTGCAGATCCCCCTCAAAGTGCCTTTCCACAGCCGTTAAACTATTCTTGATTAATAATGTTACTCCTCCACCTCTGTTTCCAGCTTCCCTACACTTACTGAAACGTCCAACAACCTTTCCTGACCTTGTTCTACCCATATCTCTGTAATGGCCACAACATCTTAGTCCCAAGTAGCAATCCACGCCGCAAGTTCATCAACTTTGTTCCGGATGCTCCTTGCATTGAAGTAGACAGACACTTTAGCCCACCTTCCTGTCTACTGGTACCCAAACTTGACCTTGATACCTTCCCCAATACCTCACTACCCTCAACACTGACTTGCGGACTACAACTCCTTTTCCTACACCCCTGACAAATTAGTTTAAATCCCCCTGAAGAGCCGTAGCAAACTTCCCTCCCAGGATATTATTGCCCTTCTGATTCAGGTGTACCCCGTCCTGGTTGTACAGGTCCCACTTTCCCCAGAATGTGTTCCAGTTATCCACGTAGCTGAAACCCTCCCTCCTACACCATCCCTGCAACCACATGTTTAACTGCACTCTCTCCCTGTTCCTCAATTCGCTATCACGTGGAACCGGCAGCGTACCGGAGATGACCACATGTTTTGTCTTGGATCTCAGTTTCCAGCCCAGCTCCCTAAATTCCCGTTTTAAATCCCCGTCCCTTCTCTTATCTATGTCGTTGGTATCAATGTGTAGCACGACTTGTGACTGTTCCCCCTCCCCCTTCAGAATCCGGAAGACACGATCCGACACGTCACGGGCCGTGGCATCCAGTCGGCAACATATCATCCGTGAGTCTCTTTTGCTGCCACAGAACCTCCTATCTATCCCGCAAACTAACGAGTCCCCAATAACTATTGCCCTCCCGCTCTCCTCTTACCCTCCCAAGCCACAGGGACGGACTCAGTGTTGGAGATCTGCTCACTGCGGCTCACCACTGGGATGTCGTCCCCCTCAACTGTATCCAAAGCGGAATACTTGTTGCTAAGGGGACGACAACAGGGGATCCCTGCACTGACTGCTTCCTCCCAGCCCCTCTCACTGTCACCCATTTTTTTTTCCATTCCTGGAGCAACTATATCCATGATGCTTCTGTCTATGGCCACCTCTGCATCACTAATGATCCTAAGTTCATCCAGCTCCAGCTAAAGTTCCCTACCACTGTTTTGGAGGAGCTGCAGATGGGTGCACTTCCTACAGGTGTAATCAACAGGGAGACTGACGGCGTCCCTCACCTCAAACATACTGCAAGAGGAACATTGCACTGACTTCACACCCATCCCCTCCAGATACCTTGCCAATACCACTTGCAGGTAGAGTTACTCCAATGGAACAATCAGCTATTTCACCCCCCCACCCCCCGCTTTTCCTCGGAATCCACACGGACTGAACTTAAGATTTGCAATTGAAGAGACAACAAAACGAATTAAAATTACCCCGCCTCACCCTTTCTGCCTAAGCCCTTAGATCCAAAGCCCTTACAGATCTCACTCTGCTCCCTGCTTACTCTGCTGCCCGCTACAACGCTGCCCGCTCAAAAGTGCGGCCTGCTTTTATACCCACCAAAAACCTTCCCAGGCCTCTCCTGGGCCTACTTCCAGTTTCGGAAAAAGCCTCCAATTTAAAACATAAAAATCACTGAAAAATAAATAAATAAATCAAGTGTAGAAACTAACTCTCTTAATCTCAGCCTGTCTTTTTGGCACGCAAACGGACTTCTGGGAAATGGAGGCATTCACAACTGTGTTATATAGGGTTTAGGGTAAGCACACGTTTCTTCAAGTGAAGGAAAAGTCTGGTAGCAGGAGGGAACCATAGATGACTCGGGATATTGAGGCCCTGATCAAGAAAAATAAGGAGGCTCAAGACGTATTCAGGTAGCGTGGATCAAGTGGATCCCTTGAAGATATAATGGTTGTAGGAGTAGTGTTAAGAGATAAATCAGTGGGGGGAAAAGGAGACACGAGGTTGCTTTCGCAGATATGGCAAAGGAGAGTCCAAAGATTGTCTACAAATATATTAAGTGCAACAGAGTATCTATGGAGAGAGTAGGGCCTCTTAAGGATCAACAAGGTCATCTTTGTGCGGATCCACAAGAGGTGGATGAGATCCTAAATGAATATTTCTCATCATTATTTCATGTTGAGGAAAGCGTGGATGTTAGGGAACTTGGGGGAAAAATAGTGATGTTTTGGGGACTGTACATATAACAGAGAAGGAGATGCTGGAAGTCTTAAAGCGCATCAATATAGATAAATCCCCGGGACCTGATGAAGTGTATTCCAGGACATTCTGGGGCGCGAGAGAGAGAATTGCAGGTCCCCTAGCAGGGATATTGAATTACCGACAGCCACAGGTGAGGTGCCTGAAGATTCGAGTGTGGCAAATGTTGTGCCTTTCTTTAAAAAGGGCGACAGGGAAAAGCCGGGGAACAACAGGTGGATGAGCCTAAAATCTGTAGTGGGTACTTTCTTAGAAGTTATTCTGAGAGACAGGATCTGCAGGTTTTTAGAGATACAAGGACTGATTAGGGACAGTTAGCATGGCTTTGTCAGTGGAAAATCATGTCTCACAAATTTAATTGAGGTTTTTGAGGGGGTAACCAGAAAGGTAGATGAGGTCAGTGCAGTTGATGTTGTGTACGTGCAATTTAGCAAGGCGTTTAACAAGGTACCGCATGGTAGGTTGCTGCACAACGTTAAATCTCACGGGATCCAGCGTGAGGTAGCAAATTGAAACAAAATTTGCTTGATGACAGAAGACAGAGTGTGGTTGTCGAGGGTTGTTTGTCAAACACGAGGACTGTGACCAACGGTGTCCCTCAGAGATTGGTGCTGGGTCCACTGTTAGTTGTAATTTATATTAATGATTTGGATGTGAATTTAGGAGGCATGGTTAGTAAGTTTGCAGATGACACAAAAATTGGTGGCATAGTGGACAGTGAAGAAGGATATCTGGGATTGCAACAGGATGTTGATCCATTAGGCCAGTGGGCTGACGAATGGCAGATAGAGTTTAATTTAGACAAATGCGAGGTAATGCATTTTAGTCTATCGAAGCATGATAGCAATTACTCAGTTAATCGTAGGACGTTTGGGCATGTAATTGAACAGAGAGATCGAGGGTTACAGGTTCATAGCTCCTTGAAAGTGGGGTCACAATTGCACAGAATGGTGAAGAAGGCAGTTGGCATGCTTAGTTTCATTGTTCAGAACATTGGATACAGGACTTGGCACGTCTTGTTGAAGTTGTACAAGCCATTCGTAAGGCCAGACTTGGAATACTGCGTACAGTTCTGCTCACACTGTTAGAGAAATTATATTATTAAACGCGAAAAAGTGAAGAAAATATTTCCTAGGATTCTCCCGGGACTTCATGATTTGAGTTATAAGGAGAGGTTGGACAGACTGGGACTTTTTTCCTTGGAGCGCAGGAGGTTTAGGAGTGATCTTATAGTGGTCCGTAAAATAAAGGTGGGCATAGATCAGCTCGATCCTCAAAGTCGTTTCCCCAATATCGGGGAGTCTAAAACTAGACGGCATAGTTTTAAGGTGAGAGGAGAGAGATCCTAAAGGGTCCTGAGGGGCATTCGTTTTTCGCACGGAGTGTGTGTTGAGTTTCTGGAACAAGCTGCCAGATGTAATAGTAGAGGCGGGCACAAATTTGTCTTTAAAAAGCGTTTGGACAGTTACATGGGTAAGATGGGTATCAATGGATAAGGGCCAATCGCGGGCGATTGGGACTAGCTTAGTTGTTTAAAAAAGGGCGGCATGGAAACGTTGAGTGGAAGGGCCTCTTTCCATGTTGTAAGTCCCTATCACACTATGACTCTATATGTACTATGGCTAAAATAGCAGATTAGTGTCCAGGAAGCGTGCAACGAGTTACAACTTCGTGTTCCATCCGGAAATTGCCCAGAATGCTGCCATCGTCTGCAATGCACAGTTGAGGAGTAAGTTTGAATATAGCGTCAACCTGCTCTGATAGATGTAGCTCCAACAACACTGAAAAACTACAACGCCAAACAATAGAATACAGGCAGCTTGATCGTCATCCGCACTCTGTCAGACAACAATCGTGAAATGCCCCACCTTCCTCGTCAACGACACAAGCCAAACTCAGACCGTTGCATTATAGAACCATAGAACCATAGAAAATTACAGTTCAGAAACAGGCCTTTTGGCCCTTCTTGTCTGTGCCGAACCATTTTTTGCCTAGTCCCACTGACCTGCACTTGGACCATATCCCTCCACATCCCTCTCATCCATGAACCCGTCCAAGTTTTTCTTAAATGTTAAAAGTCACCCCACATTTATAGAATTATCGTGCTCAGGAACTTTCTGCTGAAATTCATCAATGCAATTCCAATAGAAATGTTCAAGCACATGCACGGTGACCAGCAGAAACTGAATTCCTCGACATTCTTTAAGTCTCGCCCCTCCCCACCCCATGAAGAAACCAAGCAACCTTAAAATAAATTGCCCAGCAATCAAGTTCGCTATGCCGAAATCAAAGAACACGTATAAAAACAGCAATCTATGTTTTCGGACACTGCACGGTCTGTAGATTTTCATGGATGCAGATCACCTCCACCTTCTAATCAGCATAAATTCTGCTCGAGCTGGCAAAAGCTACTTCTCATAGATTAATATGAAGAGCGTACAAGTTGGTGTTTTGTTGTTAAAAAAGGATTCCTCGTGTAATATCAACGCCAGTCTCTACCAACCGGAGGAGGGCTAGAAAATAAATAGCGTTCTTTCAAGTGGAAATGATTAACTCCGATTTGCTTCGCATTACATCAATTCCATTTTGATAAGACTGGAATCAAAATACTGCAGATAAAGGAATTTTAAATTGAGAGAAGTGATGAAAATTTGAGAAGGAAAGACGCTCCCTGAAAAGAAAGCGAGTTCCTGATTAAAGTCAATGACACGTCATTTGAAATTTGATCCGTTCTGTGGGATGGCTCGCGCTTTGGCACGGTTAATTTCCTTTACGTCTACATTGGAGCAGATCGAACTAAGATGGACATAAGATCAGGTAATATTACAAGAAGAGAAATTTCCGTTCCTTTCTTCTTCCAGTAATCTCAATCTGACTCAATGCCGCTCTTAATATTTTGGGGCTGTTGATTAACTAAGGCAACAGGAACGCTAATATCACCCGCACTTTGTTCTTATCTTGTCTTGTAAAATTTCGCCTTTAACGGTGGTGACTTCAATTAGTGTTGACGCTTGCTCCCATTTGTGTAATTGATCTCTCTATTCAATTTGCAAATGCTTGAATGAGTTGACTGTCATTATTACACAATTATGCTGCTCCATTTCTGCTAATAATAGGAATTTGCATTATACAATGAGCGATTTGTCACACACTCTACTAAATTGGTGCATTTGTCTGCGATTATCAAGATTTTCACGCTTATCCACCCAAATGCATGTTTTCCTGAATTTCCCCGACTTAACCTGACAACTAGCAAGGTAGCACATCGGGCCAACGAATTGTGATGCAGTAAACTGATCCAAGAAGGCATATACATAACGCTCATCCATTGGGATTAAACGGCAATACAGTTGCTGAATCCTCCGCTCTAAAAATCCTACAGATCGAACTTGACTAGAACCTGAAAGGTGCCTGTTGCAGATTGAAGTCGTGGAAACGTGTAACGAATTAATCACTTCTTGTTCCATTCGCAAACTCCCCAAAATGCTGTACACCACCTGCAATGTATAATTCAGGAGTAAGCTTGAACAGCCTCGACCTGGCCTGATAAATATAGTTCCAACAACACTAAACAACCACAACGCCAACCAATGTAATGCTGACGGCTTGATGTGCAGCCGCAGACCGTCAAACAACAATCGTGAAATGCCCCACCTACCCCGTCAACTGGACAAGCCAAACTCACACCGTTGCATGACTGTGCACAAGATCCGCCTGCTGAAATTCATCAAAATACGTCCAATAGCAATTTACAAATACAGGAACGCTTTCCTGTGGAAACTGAATTCCTCGACATCATTCAGTCCCCCCCTAATACCCACGCAGCCGCCCCCCCCTCCCCGCCCCCCACCAACCCCACCTCCCCACCCCATGCCGCACTTAAAATATATTGCGCAGCCATCAATTTGCCACGCCAAACTCAAAGAACACGCATACAAACAACAATCTGGGTTTTCGGACAGTGCGTGCTCTGGAGGTTTTCATGGAGTGGATGCTCCCTCCACCCACATTGTCTGTATCTTTAAGATCTGGTTGGCTGTAGGGATTCGCATTCCAATCAGTATTCTGTAACTTGATTTCGTGTCTCTGTGCACTGTTTGAGAGCACATTTCCACTCCATTTGACGAAGGAGCAGCGCTCCGAAAGCTAATGGTATTTGCTACCAAATAAACCTGTTGGACTTTAACCTGGTGTTGTTAAAACTCTTACGGTTTTCATGGATGCAGATCACCTCCATCTTCTAATGAGCATTAATTCTTCTCCAGCTGGCAAACACTACTTTTCATGGATAAACATAAAACCGTACAAATTCGTGTGTTGTTGTTGAAAAAGAGGGATTCCTAATTTAATGTTAATGTTATAAACCACCAAAACGGAGGTTCAGGAAATACATAGGTTTCTTCCAATTGAAAATCAATTCCTATTAGCTTCGCATCGCATCAATTTCATTTTCGCAAGACTGACATCAAAATACTGCAGATTAAGGAACTTTAAAATAAGAGAAGCGATGAAAGTTTTAAAAGGAAAGGCGCTGCTTGAAAATAAAGTGAATTGCTGAAGGTTGTCAGTAACATGTCATTTGAAATCTGGTATATTCTGTGGGGCGGCTCAAGCTTTGGAACAATTTACTTATCTATTTGAGCAGATCGAGACAATATGGACAGAAGATCAGGTAACATGACAAGAAGCCAACTTTTCGAACCTCTGTTCATCCATAAATCTCAATCTGGCTCAATGTCACTCTTATTAATTTCGAGGGATGCCTTATAAAAGGCAACAGCAAAACTAATACTAATTGCACTCTGGTCTTGACACGTCTCGTAAAATTTCGTCATTAGTGGTATATATTTCAATTATTCTGAACGTTTGCTTCAATTCATTTAGAGAATAATGTAGTCAGTCAGTATGTCTCATTGGTCCATCTGTTCAGTTGTTGGCAAATGTTTGATTCAACTGGATGTAATTATCACACTGTAATGCTCGACCATTGTAGCTAATAAAATGATTTTGCATTATTCAGTTAGACACTGTACTAAAGTGGTGAAATTGTCTGAGATTGTGAAAATCTTCAAGCTGCTCAACGGAAACTCAAGTTCTCCTGATATTGCCTGACAAATGGCTATTATCATTCGGGCCAGAGAATTGTGAGGCAACAAGCTGCTCCAAGCGGAGAAAGAAATAACCTTCATCCATTGAGATTAATTTGCAATACAATCGCTGCATCGACCTTCATCAAAATTATTTGCATCGATATTGAATAGAAACTGAACAGTGCCAGCTGTATCAATACTGTGGCGAGGACAGCAGATTAGAGGCTAATAAGCATTTAACGACTTAATCACCTCTGGTTCCACCCAACTCTCCCCACCATTCTGTCCACTATAATCAACGAATAATTAACAAGCATGATTGCAAAGCGAGAACAACCATCATGGATATAGCTCATGGACAACACTCAACAAGTTCAATCCTGTTAATGCCATCCTGTGGAAAGCACACCGCTTGATGTTCAACCGCACTCTGTCAGCCAACATTACTTAACGGCCCCATCTACCCCCTCAGCCCCACAAGTCAAACATGCACCGTTACATCGGTGTGTACAAGATTATTTTGCTCGAATTAACCAGCGAAATCCAATAGCAAATTCCGACTACATGACTGCTGACCTGCAGAAAAGCAATTCCGCGACAACCTTCAAGTCGAAACCGCCGCCCCCCCCGCCCTCCCTCCCCCCCCCCACCCCCACCCACACACACACAAGCCCTTGGCAACACCATCCGGCATTAAAATAAATGGCCGTGCCATCAACTTTGCTGTTCCAAAACCTAGTACACGCTTACCAGCAGCACTGTGGGCATACGTACTCTTCATGCTCTGTAGGGTTTCATGGGATGCAAATCTCCTCCACCGTCCAATGGACATTAATTTCAGGTCTACCAACAAACATTAGTTCTCAACGAGAATATGAAGAAATTAAAAGTTGTTGATTATTTTTACAAAAAGAGGGATTCATATTTTGATGTTACTGATATTAACCAATTATGCGGAAGAGGGCCAGAAGATAAATTACGTTCTTTCAATTAGATATAATAAGTTCCCATTAGCTCCCCATTATATCAGTTTCATTTTCACGAGACTGAATTGAAAAGACTGCGGATAAAAAAAAAGAGGAGGTGTATTGGAATTTTAAGCAGGAAAGTCGCTACCTGAAATTAGAAACATAGAAACATAGAAAAACTACAGCACAAACAGGCCCTTCGGCCCACAAGTTGTGCCGAACACATCCCTACCTTCTAGACCGACCTATAACCCTCCATCCTATTAAGTTCCATGTACTCATCCAGGAGTCTCTGAAAATACCCTATTGATTTCGCCTCCACCACCAGTAACGGCAGCCGATTCCACTCGCCCACCACCCTCTGTGTGAAAAACCTACCCCTAACATCACCCCTGTACCTACCCCCCAGCACCTTAAGCCTGTGTCCTCTCGTAGCATACATTTCCACCCTGGGAAGAAGCCTCTGAGAGTCCACCCGATCTATGCTTCTCAACATTTTATACACCTCTATTAGGTCTCCTCTCATCCTACATCTTTCCAAGGATAAAAGACCGAGCTCCCTCTGCCTATCCTCATAAGGCATGCCACTCAATCCAGGCAACATCCTTGTAAATCTCCTCTGCACCTTTTCAATCTTTTCCACATCCTTCCTATAGTGAGGCGACCAAAACTGAGCACAGTACTCCAAGTGGGGTCTGACGAGGGTCGTATATAGCTGCATCATTATCCCCGGACTCCTAAACTCAATCCCTCGATTGATAAAGGCCAGCAAACCATATGCCTTTTTAACCACCTCCTCCACCTGCGGGGCCGATTTCAGAGTCCTATGGACCCCGACCCCAATGTCCTTCTGATCCTCTACAGTACTAAGGGTCTTTCCCTTTATATTGTACTCCTTCATCCCATTTGACCTACCAAAATGGACCACGATGCATTTATCTGGGATGAAGTCCATCTGCCACTTGTCCGCCCAGTCTTGCATCCTATCTATGTCCCTATGTAACTTCGGACATCCCTCCAGACTATCCACAACCCCAGCAACCTTCGTGTCGTCGGCAAACTTACCAACCCATCCCTCCGCTTCCTCATCCAGGTCATTTATGAAAATGACAAACAGCAAGGATCCCAGAACAGATCCCTGGGGCACACCAATGGTGACTGACCTCCATTTAGAAAAAGACCCATCTCTACCCACTCTGCCACCTTTGGGCAAGGCATTTCTGGATCCACCGGGCAGCAGCCTCTTGGATCCCATGCCCTCTCACCTTTTCTAGAAGGCATGCATGGGGGACCTTATCGAACGCCTTGCTAAAATCCATACAAACCACACCTTCCGCCTTCTCTTCGTCAATGTGTTTAGTCACATTTTCGAAGAACTCCACCAGGCTCGTAAGGCCAATGGGCAATGACACCTTATTTGAAAACTAAGAAGTTCTGTGGGACAGCACGAGTTTTGGAACGATAACTTTGCTTTACTTCTCGATTTGGACAGATCGAGACAAGATGGACATAAGATCAGGTAACATTTCAAGAAGTCAACTTTCCATATCACTCTTCTTCCAGTCATCTCAATCTGACTCAAAGCTACTCCTAATATTTTGGAGCTGTTGCTTAACTAAGGTAACAGGAAAACTAATAGCAATTGCACTTATCTCTTTTGGTCGTATCTCGACTCGTAAGATTTTGTCTTTAGAGGTAGTGATTTCAATTCTTATTGACGCTTGCTTCCAATTACTTGCAGAATAACGCTTAGTCATGGGGTGTGAATGATCCATCTGTTCAATTGGCAAATATTTGATTGATTTGACTGTAATTATTACACAGTTATGGTCGACCATTTCTTCAATTACTATGATTTTGCATTATTCAATGAGCTAGTGGTCATGCAATCTGCTAACTTGGTATATCTGTCTGCAATTGACATGATTTTCAAGCTTATCCACCGAAATTCATGTTCTCTTGATTTTACCGGTTTTACCTGATAATTGGCAATAGCATTGAGGACACAGAATTGCGATGCTGCTATCTCATCCAAGAACACAAATACGTAAAGGTCACCCTTTGAGATCAAATGGCAATGCAGTCGCTGAATGATCCGTTGCAAAATATCCTTGGGTTCGAATTTGACTAACTGAACAGTGCCTGTTATATAAGTACTAAAATAGCAGATTAGATACAAGGAAGCATGTAACGAGGTAATCTCATGTTGTTCCATCCGGCAAGTTCCCAAAATGCTGTTCACCTTCAACAATGTAGAATCCAGGGTGATCTTGAAACGCCTCGACCCCCCATGATAGATATAGCTCGAATAACAGAGAACAACTACGCCGCCAACCAATAGAATGCAGTCGTCTTGACGTTAATCATCACTCCGTCAGACAGCAATCGTGAAATGTCCCACCTTCCCCGCAAGCGGCAGAAACCAAGCTCACACCGTTGCAACATCATGCACAAGAGTCGTCTGCTGCAATTCATTAAAATAACTGCAATAACAATTTCCAAACAGATGAACGTTAACCTGTAGAAAGGGAATTATTCGACATCCTTCAAGTACCGCACCACCACCCCCCCCCCACCCCCTCTCCTCCCCTCTTCCCCCTCCCGGCTCCGCCTCCCGTACCGCCTTCCCATCCCATGCCGAAACCAAGTGCCCTTAAAATATATTGCTGAGTCATCAATTTCGCTGTGCCAAAATCAAGGAACGCGCATAGAAACAAGCAATCTGGGTTCTCAGACACTGCATGGTCTGCAGACTTTCCATGGATGCAGATCACCTCCACATTCTAATGAACATTAATTTGTGCTCCATCCGTCAACCATGACTTCTCATGGTTGAATACAAAAGGTATCCACTTTGGTGTTTTCTTGATAAAAAAGAGGGATTCCTAATTTATTGTTAACGTGATTAACCACCAAAACGGCGGAGGGCCAAAACTCAATACCATTCTTTCAATCGGAAATCAGTAATTCCTATTAGCTTCGCATCACATCAATTTTGGCAAGAATGGAATCAAAATAATGCAGGAAAAGTAATTTTAACTCAAGAGGAGACGCGAATAATGCTTGAGAATTATGTGGCTATCTGAAATGAAAGCAAATTATTGATGAAGGTCAATGAGGCGTCATTTGAACTTTGATGAATTCTGTGGGACGGTCGAGCGTTGGAACGATTAATTTGCTTTACTTCTCAAGAGGAGCTGATTTGGAAAATATGGGCATGAGTTCAGGTAAGATAGCAAGAAGTCAAAGTTTCGTACCTCTCTTCTTCCAAAAATCTAAACGTGAGTGAATGCCACTCTTAATATTTTGGAGGTGATCTGCATCCATGAAACCCTTGCAGACCATGCAGTCTTCGTATATCCACAGTGCTGATGGTAAGCATGTACTATCATTTTGATACCGCAAACGTGATGGCACGGCAATATATTTTAATGTCGGGTGATGTTGTCGAGGCCTTGAATGGCTGGAACTTGAAGTTTATCGAGGATTCACGTTTCCATACGTAAGTGGTCATGTGCTTCTAAATTGCTTTTGGAGTTGTTTTGATGAATTGCAGCAGAAGGATTTTGTGAACATAGGTGCAATCGTGTGTGTTCAGGAAGCCAAGTGTGGCCGTTCTGTATTGCTGGCTGACGGAGTGAGGCTGAACATCAAGCCGTTTGAACAATTGGATGACGTCGAAGTTCTTGACTGTTGTAGCTAGATCTATCATGGCAAGTCACGGCTATTCAATCATACTTCTTAATTATAGGTTGTAGATGGTGGACCAGATTTTGGGGAGGAGTCGGATCCGACAAGAGATGATTAGCCCGTTATACGTTTCCTCAACCTCAAATCTGCTGTTGGAGCCGGAGGATTCATATAGCTGGCACTCTTCAGTTTCGAGTCAAGATCGATCCAAGGATGTTGATTACCGTGGATTTATCGATTTTATTTCCAATTAATCTCAATGGAAGAAGGATAGGCATTTCTCCCCGAGGAGCAGTTTGTTGCCTCAGAATTCTCTGGCCCGCATTCATGTTTACTTTTCAAGCCAGACGGGAAAACCAGGAGAACTTGAGTTTCCGTTGAGCAGCTTGAAGATGTTGACAATCTCAGACAAACACACCACTTTAGTAGAGTGTTTGACCACTCAGTAATTGAATAATGCATAATCCTTTGTTTCACGATAATGGTCGAGCAGCACTGTGTGATAATTACAGTCATCTGAATGAAACATTGCCCAATAGGTGGGCCAGCGACACTCAATTACTGGGGATATCCTTCAGCAAGTAAATGGAAGCGCGTTTCAAAAATAATTGAAGTCAATACAACAAAGACAAAATTTTGCGCGATTTTTTCAGACAAGATAAGAGTGCAAGCGGCATTAGATTTACTGTTACCTCAGTTAAGCAACCCCTCCAAAATATTAAGAGTGGCATTCACTCACGTTTAGATTTTTGGAAGAAGAGACATAATGGAGGAGGGCAGCAAATAAATAGCGTTCTTTCAGTTGGAAATCATTAATTCCATTAGCTTCCCATTACATCAGTTTTATTCGGCAAGTCTGAAAGCAAAATACTGCATATAATGGAATTTTAAACTAAGAGGAAAATTGATGGAATTGTGAGCAGGAAATTGGCTTCCTGAAAATAAAGTGAGTTCCTGATGAAGGTCAATGACAAGTCATGTGAAATCTCAACAGTTCCGTCGTATGCTTCGATGTTGGATCAGTTACATAGCTTTACTTCTCCATTTGAACAGATCGAGACGTGATGGACATAAGATCAGGTAAGATTTCAAAAAGTCAACTTTCCATACCTCTCTTCCTCGAATAACCTAAGTGTTCCTCAACCCCATTCTTAATATTTTAGACGGTTTGCTTAACTAAGTCGTCAGCAAAATGAGTACCTATTGCAGTCTGGTCATATCTCGTTTTGTAAAGTTTCGTCTTTAGTTATATTGACTTCAATTGTTCTTGGCCCTTGCTTCATTAATTTTGAGAATGATGTCCCCAGTCATTGTGTGAAATTGATCTATCTGTTCAATTTGCAAATGCTTGATTCATTTGATTGTAATTGTCATCGAATAATGCTGGACATTTTCCGCTAAAAATAGGAATTTGCCTTATACAATGAGAGAATGGCCACAGACTCTACTAAATTTGTGTATCTGTCTGCAATTAACAATAGTTGCAAGCTTGTCCACCAAACTTCAAGTTCTCCTGATTTTACCGATTTTACCTGCCAATGAGAAAGTAACATTGGGGCCACAGCATTGTGATGCAGCAAACTGATCCAAGAAGCCAAATACATAACGGGCATCCATTGAGACTAAATGCCAATACAGTCGCTGAATCCTCCGTTATAAAAATCCTTGGGTTCGACTTTGACTCGAAATTGAATAGTACCTGTTATCAAAATACTGCGGCTAAAATAGCGGATTCGAGTTTAGGAAGCCGGTAACGAGTTAATCACATCTTGTTGCATTCGGAAACTACCCAAAATGCTGTCCACCGTCTGTCATGTACAATTCAGGAGTAAGCTTGAATAGCCTCGACCTACCCTCATAGATATCGCTCCAACAAACTGAACAATCACAACGCCAAGCAATATAATGCAGAGGGCTTGACGTTAATCCGCACTCCGTCAGGCAACAATCGTGAAATGCCCCACCTTCCCAGTGAACGACACAAGCCAAAATCACACCGTGGCATTATTGTGCACAAGATTCTTCTGCTGAAATTCACCAAAACCATTCCAATAGCAATTTACAAACGCATAAACACTGACCTGCCGAAACTAAATTCCTCGACATCCTTCAAGTTCCAACCCCCTCCCTACCCCAGGCCGAAACCAAGCGACATTCAAATATATTGCGGAGCCACCAATTTTGCTGTGCCAATTCAAATAGCATGCATACAGAGAGCAATCTGGGTTTTCGGACAGTGCATGGTCTGCAGGTTTTCATGGATGCAGATCACCTCCAGCTTCTAATGAGCATTAATTTTGCTCCAGCTGGCAAAAACTACTTTTCAGGATGATTATAAAGAGCGTACAAGTCATGCTTTGTTGTTAAAAAGAGGGATTCATAATTGAACGTTAATCCTTTTAACTATCAAAATGGAGGAAGGACAGATAATAAATAGCGTTCTTTCAATTGGAAATCATTAATTGTCATTAGCTTCCCATCACATCAATTTCATTTGGCAAGACTGACATCAAAATACTACACATAAAGCAACTTTAAATTCGGATGAGAAGTGATGAGAGTTTGTGAAGGAAAGACGCGATCTGAAAAGAAAACGAATTACTGATGAAGGTCAATGACAGGTCATTTGAAATCTAATGAGTTGTGTGGGACGGCCCAAGCTTTGCTACGATTAATATTGCTTTCCTTCTCCATTTGAGCAGATCGAGACAAAATGGACAGAAGATCAGGTAACATAAGACGCCATTCTTTCGTACCTCTCTTCATCCAATAATCCCAATCTGACTCAAAGCCAGTCTTATTAATTTGGAGTGGTTGCTTAACTAAGGTAACGGTAAAACTAATGCCAATTACACTACCCTCAACACCTCAAGGCAAAATCACGCCGGTGCAGGATTGTGCACAGATTATTTTGCTGGAAATCATCAAAAGAATTCCAATAGCAAATCCGACGACATGACTGTTGACCTGTAGAAAAGGAATTCCTCGAAAACCGGCAAGTGCAAGCACCGCACCCCCCACCCGCATCCCCGCCCCTCACCACCAGCAAGTCCTAGAAAACGCCACCCGACATTTAAAAATATTGCCGTGACATTAATTTTGCTTTATCAAAATCATATGCACGCTCACCAGCAACACTGTGGGTATACGTACTCTGTATGGTCTGTAGAGTTTCATGGATGCACATCACCTGTGCCTTCTGAAGACCATTAATGACAGGTGTACCGACAACCAGTACTTCTCGTGAATAAATATAAAGAAAGCACTTTTTTTTTTACAAAAAGAGGGATTACTTTTTTGTTGTTAACTCTGTGAACCGAGAAAACGAAGGTGGGCCAGAAAATCGATGCCGTTTTTTTTCAATTAGAAATCATTAATTCCCACGACAGCTATTTCATTTTGGCAAGCCCGAAATCAAAATACTGCGGATAAAGGAATTTTACATTGTGGGGGGATGTGATGGAATTTTGAGCAGGAAGTTCGCTCCCTGAAAAAAAAGGGAATTACGGATGAAGGTCAATGACACGTCATTTGAAATCTGAGCAGTTCTCTGGTCCGGCTCGATCTTTGGAACGATTACTTTGCTTTACTTCTCTACTTGGGCAGATCGAGACAAGATGGATATAAGATCAGGTAATATTTCAAGAAGTCAACTTTCCGTGTCTCTTCTTCCAATAATCTCAATCTGACTCAATGCCGCTCTTAATATTTTGGAGCTTTTGCTTAACTCAGGCAACAGGAAAACTGATACCAATTGCACTCTGGTCTTCTCTCGTCTCGTAAAATTTCGTTTTTCGAGGTATTGGCTTCAATTATTACTGACGCTTGCTTCCACTTACTTCCACTAATATCCCAGTCATTGTGTGTCATTGGTCCATCTGTTCAATTGGCACATGTTTCACCCAGATGACTGCAATTAACACACAGTGATGCTCGAACATTATCATTAAAAGTAGGATTTTGCATTATTCAATTAGCGAGTAGTTCGACACTGGACTAAATTGGTGTTTGTATGTCTTATTTTATCAATATTTTCAAGCTGATCAATGGAATCTCAAGTTCTCCTGATTTTCCTGGTTTGGCCTGACAAATGGCAAGTTGCATTCAGGCCACAATTGCGAGGCAACAAACTGCTCCAATGGATTTACGAAAATTTAGAAAGATGCGGATTAATCTGGGATAGTCAGCACGGATTCGTGAAGGGTTAGTCCTGGCTCACAAACTTGATTGAATTTTTTGAGGAGGTAACTAAGTGTGTTGATGAAGGTAGGGCAGTTGATGTCATATGCATGGATTTTAGTAAGGCGTTTGATAAGGTCCCCCATGGTCGGCTTATGATGAAAGTAAGGAGGTGTGGGATAGAGGGAAAGGTGAACGATTGGATTGATAACTGGTTGTCTGATCAAAGACAGAGGGTGGTGGTGGATGGAAAATTTTCGAATTGGAGGCAGGTTGCTAGCGGAGTACCACAGGGATCAGTGCTTGGTCCTCTGCTCTTTGTGATTTTTATTAATGACTTAGAGGAGGGGGCTGAAGGGTGGATCAGTAAATTTGCTGATGACACCAAGATTGGTGGAGTAGTGGATGAGGTGGAGGGCTGTTGTAGGCTGCAAAGAGACACAGATAGGATGCAAAGCTGGGCTGAAAAATGGCAAATGGAGTTTAACTCTGATAAATGTGAGGTGATTCATTTTGGTAGGACTAATTTAAATGTGGATTCCAGGGTCAAAGGTAGGGTTCTGAAGACTGTGGAGGAACAGAGAGATCTTGGGGTCCATATCCACAGATCCCTAAAAGTTGCCACTAAAGTGGATAGAGCTGTGAAGAAGGCCTACAGTGTGTTACCTTTTATTAACAGGGGGTTGGAGTTTAAGAGCCGTGGGGTTATGCTGCAACTGTACAGGACCTTGGTGAGACCACATTTGGAATATTGTGTGCAGTTCTGGTCACCTCACTATAAGAAGGATGTGGAAGCGCTGGAAAGAGTGCAGAGGAGATTTACCAGGATGCTGCCTGGTTTGGAGGGTAGGTCTTATGAGGAAAGGTTGAGGGAACTCGGGCTGTTCTCTCTGGAGCGGAGGAGGCTGAGGGGAGAATTAATAGAGGTTTATAAAATGATGAAGGGGATAGATAGATTGAATGTTCAAAGACTATTTCCTCGGGTGGATGGAGCTATTACGAAGGGGGCATAACTATAGGGTTCGTGGTGGGAGATATAGGAAGGATATCAGAGGTAGGTTCTTTACGCAGAGAGTGGTTGGGGTGTGGAATGGACTGCCTGCAGTGATAGTGGAGTCAGACACTTTAGGAACATTTAAGCGGTTATTGGATAGGCACATGGAGCACACCAGGATGATAGGGAGTGGGATAGCTTGATCTTGGTTTCAGATAAAGCTCGGCACAACATCGTGGGCCGAAGGGCCTGTTCTGTGCTGTACTGTTCTATGTTCTATGTTCTAAGAGGAGTAAAACATAACCTTCATCAATTGAGATTAGTTGGCAAAGCAATCGCTGAATGTACCATTCTTAAAAGTCTTGGGGTCGAACTTGACCAGAAACTGAAGAGTGCCAGCTATATAATTGCTGTGGCTCGAAAAGCAGATTGAAGACTGTGACACGTGCAACGAGTTAATCACCTCTTGTCTCATCCGACTCCTCCACCAAATTTCTCCACCATCCGAAAAGTGCATTTAAGGAGCATGATTGAATAGCCGCGAACTGCCGTGATAGATATAGCTCCATCAATCCTCAATATCGTCAACGCCATCCAATGGAAAGCAAACGTCTTTATGTTCAGCCGCACTCCGTCAGCCAACAATATATAAAGCCCGACCTACCCCCTCAACCTCACAAGCCAAACGCACACCGGTGCATCATTGTTCACAATATTCGTCTGCTGAAATTCATCAAAATAACCCCAACAGCAAATACCAAACATATGACCGCTGTCATGTGGAAACGGTATTTCTCGGCAACCTTCAAATACAAGTCCGCCCAAGACATGGAAAACACAACCCGACGTTAAAATATATTGTTGTGCCATTAATTTTGCTGTATCAGAATAAATGTACACGATTATCAGCAGCACTGAAGATATACGTACTCTGCATGTTCTGTAGGATTTCATGGATGCAGATGACCTCTGCCTTCTGATGAGCATTAATTTCTGGTCTCGCCAGCAACCATTACTTTTCATGCCGGAGTACAAAAAAACTGCAAGTTGGCGTTTATTTTTACAAAAAGAGTGATTGCAAATATAATGTTACCGCCATTAACACACAAAACGTAACAGTCCAAAGAGTAATTAGCGTTCCTTCAAATGGAAATCATTAATTCCCATTTTCTTCCCATTACATCAATTTACGTTTGGCAAGACTGAAAGCAAAACCCTGCAGCTAATAGAATTTTAAATCAAGAGCAGAAGCTATGGATATTTGAGCAGGAAAGTGGCTTCCTGAGAAGAAATCGAGGTCAATTACAGGCTATTTGAAACCTCAGTAGTCCGGTAGGACGCTTCAAGCTTTGTATCGGTTAATTAGCTTGACTTCTTCACTTGAGCAGATCAAGACAAGATGGACATAAGATCAGGAAACATATCAAGAACCTAACTTTATTTTGAACCTCTCTTCTTCCGACAATCTAAATGTGCCTCAATGCCACGCCTAATAGTTTCGATTAACCCTTTTGCATTAGCAAAACAGATACATATTGCACTTTGGTCGTATACCGCCTCGTAAAACGTCATCTGTAATGGTTTTGACTTCCTTTTTCTCTTGGCGCTTGATTCCATTTACTAGTCGAACGATGTTCCCAGTCATTGGGTGTAATTCACAGAATCACAGAATCGCAGAAATTGATCTATCTGTTCAATTTGCAAATGTTTGATTCATTGGGCTGTAATTATTACACAGTTATGCTCGACCATTTCTGCTAATATAAGGATTTAGCATTATTCAATGAACGAGTAGGCACGTATTTCACTAAATTGTATTTTTCTCAGACTATCAAAATTATCAGGTTTATCAACCTAAATTCAGGTTGTCCTGATTTTCCCGGTTTGACCTGACAATTGGCAATTCGCATTCGGGACACAGAATTGTGATGCAGCAAACAGATCCAAGAAGACAAACACTGAAACGTTTCCATTAAATTAAATGACAATAAAGGTACTGAATGATTCGTTATAAAAATCCATTCGTTGGACCATGACGAGAAACTTAACAGTGCCAGATATATAAATACTGTGGCGAGAACAGCAAATTAGATTCTCGGAATCGCCTAACGAGTAAATCGATTCTTGCTCCATCCAGCACGTCCCCAAATATTATCCACCATCTACAAAGTACAATTAAGCAGTAAGGTTGAATAGCCGCGAGCTGTCATGATAGATATAGCTTCAACAACACTCAAGAAGTTCAACGCAATCCAAGAGAATACAGATGGCTTGAGGCTCAACCGCACTCCGTTAGCCAACAATTCTTAAAGGCACCATCTATGCCGTGAAGCACTCAAGCCAAACTCAGACCGTATCATTATTATGCACACGATTACTCTGCAAAAATTCATTAAAACAACTCCAATAGTAACTTCCAAACACACCAACGCTCACCTGTAGAAACTGAATTCCTCGGCATCCATCAAGTTCCCCACCGCCCCACCGCCCCCACCCACCCCGCTCCACAATCATCCCATGCAGAAAAAAGCCGACATTTCCGTGCCATTAGTTTCGCTGTGCCAAAATCATAGAATGCACTCACTATCAGCAACATGGCTATACGTACACTGCATGGTCTGCTGGGTTTCATAGATGCAGGTGACGTCCACCTTCTGATGAGCTTTATTGTTTTGGTAGAGCCGGCAAACACTACTTCTGATACATGTGCATAAAGTGCGTACAATTTCGTGTTCTGTTTTAGCAAAAGGAGGGATTTCTAATTTAATGCATACGCCACTAACCGACAAAACGTTGGGGGGGGGGGGGGGGGGGGAGGGGGCGGGGGCATGAGCTTCCCATCACATTAATTTAATTTTTGCAACACTGAAAGCAGAGAACTAAAGGTAATGAAGTTATAAATTAAGAGAAAATGTGTTGGAATTTTGAGCGGAAATTGGCTTGCTGAAAAGAAAACGAGTTGTTGATTAACGTCAATAACACGCCGTTCGAACTCTCTCAGGTTCAGTCGGATGCTTCAAGGTTTGGAAAGATTAATTAGTTTTACTTCTCCATTTGTGCAGATCGAGACAAGATGGACATAAGATCAGGTAACATATGGAGAGGTCAACTTTTCGTACGTCTGTACTATAATAAGCAAAATGTGCCTCAATGTTACCCTTAATATTTTGGAGGTTATGTTTAAATAAGGCATCTTCAATACAAAGACATGTTGCACTTTTGTCTCATCTCGACTTGTAAATTTTCGTCTTTCGTGGTATGGACTTCAATTGCTCTTGGCGCGAGCTTCAATTTACGTGTAGCATGATGTACCCAGTCAATCTGTGTAATTGATCTACCTGTTCAATTTGCAAATGCTTGATTCAGTTGACTATAATTATTACACAGTTTTGCTGGACCATTTCCGCGAACAAAAATATTTTTCAATATACAATGAGCGAGTGATCACGCACTGCACTGAATTGGTGCATTTGTCAGAGATTATCAAGATTTTCAAGTTTATCAGCAAAAGTTATGATTTTCCCGGTTTGACCTAACAATTGGCAAGTAGCATTCGGGCCACAAAATTGTGATTCAGCAAATCAATCCAAGAAGATAAATACAGAACCGCCATCCATTGAAACGAAGTTAAAATACAATTGCTGAATTCTCCACTATAAAAATCCTTGGGCTCGATCTTGACTAGAAACTAAACAGAGCCAGTAATACAAATACTGTGGATAGAACAGCAGATTGGAGTCTCGGAAGCATTTAAGTTAATCATTTCTTGTTCCATTCGGCATCTCCACAAAATGATGCCGGCCATCCATCGACAATCTACTATTAAGGAGTGAGCCTGAATAGCCTCCAGCTGCCATTTTGTGGAGTTGGGAGGTGTGTTACTCGCCGCAGTATTCCCAACCACTTACCTGCTTTTGTAGTCACTGTGTTTACGTCGTGAGTCAAGTTAAGTTTCTAGCCAAAGGTAACCCTAAGGATGTTGGCAGTAGGGGAATCAGTGATGGAAACACCATTGAATGTCAAGGGGCTGTGGTTAGAGTTAAAGGGTGGCATTTGTGAGGCGCGAATGTGCTTTGCCACTTGTCAGACCACCAAGCTTGGATATTGTCCAGACCGTGTTGCATTTGAACATGGACTGCCTCAGTATCTGAGCAGTCGCGAATGTTGCTGGACGTTGTGCAATCTTCGGTGAACATCCCGACATCTGACCTTATGAAAGAGGGACGGATATTGATGAAGCAGTTGAATGTTGTTGGGGGCTAGGAAACTACCCTGAAGGATTCCTGCAGAGATGTCCTGGAGCTGAAATGACTGACCCTACACAACCACTAAAAATGTTTGTGCTAATTGGTTGTAATCATTCCAAAGTGCTGCTCTACCACTTACAATCATAATGTGATATTCCATTGTTGAATGAGTCAGTCCTTATATGCTATATCAACTGTAATCGTCGGCGATTATCAAGGTTTTCAACATGACCAAGTGATTTTCACATTTTCCTGAGTTTGCTTTCTTTGGCTAACAAGTGGCAAATAGCATTCGCGCAAACGACTGCTCCAAGAAGAGAAAATATATAGTCTCCATCCATTGAGATTCATTGGCAATACAATCGCTGAATCAACCGTTGTTACATTCTTGGGGTTGTTCTTGACCATATACTTAACTACAACCGCTGCATACACGCTTTGGTTGATATGTGTGCCTCCACCAATACTCAAAAACATGTAAGAAATGTTTAAATGCAAAATATTGCAGCTTCTGGAAATCTGAAATAAAAGTTGAAGTGATGGTAGTTTGAGAACGCAGGGCGTTTCTTTCTTAGAATGCGATTCTCTTACTAAGACCGAAGGTTAATGACCCGTCATTGGAAATCTCTATTGATCTGTGACGCGCTTCCAGCTTTGAAAGAACTAATTATTTCACGTGCCCGTTTGACCAGAGCGAGAGCGGCCAGGGATAAGTTCTGGGTACACAAGAATAAGTCAAGTATTCACATCACTCTGGTTTTAATAACCTAGTTTTGTCTTAAAACCATTCTTAACAATCTGGAATGATTGCTTTACTGTGGCGACAGCGAGTCTAATGCATATTGCATTCTTGAGCATTGTACATATTTTGTGTTATTTCTTGGCACTAGCCTCCAATTTCAAGGTTTTATGTTCCACCGACCATTGTGAGTCATTGGACCATCAGTTCAATTTACAAATATTTGATTCAATTCATGTAATTCATAGACAGTACAGCGCGAGCATTGCAGGTTCCAATATGTTTTGAATTGTTTAATGAGCGAGTAGGTACATACTGCAATAAACACTTGATAATATCTGCGAGATTCACGTTTTTCAAGAATATCAACTAAAGTTCATGTTTTACTGAGGCCCTTATATTCTCCAAATAATGTAGATGCGAAACCAAGGTATTCCTTCCCCACTGCTTCTTTACTCATTTTTAATCCAAATTTGAATGGAGTGCTCCGCTACATCTGATATTAGACGGTGCACTTTGATTTGCTGCCTCAAAATTAACGTATAATGCATATTCGATGATTTCTTAAGTTACTTAAAATGACTAAAGATGCATTTTCTTTCATTTGGTGGCCATACCGCTTTGGACTGTACCGAACATATGCTATTAGGAGATAGGTATTACTACATTCAGTGGGCCAAATGTCATGTTCTGCGTTATATGACCCCATAATTCTCTAATGTTACTGTTGTGCAGTGGTGTCCTCGGTTGGAAATTGGTTCGAACTATGATACCGTTTATGATGTAGTTGCCTAATGCCATGGATCAACAGAGTCGCAGGACTGCAAACTAATTCTTAGTAATAAAACTCACCTTTTAAACGATGCAAACATTAAGCATAATGCAATATTCGGTCACTCCAACTATACATTTAAACATACATATAAATTTGTAGGGACCACCTGAGTTGCACATTATATCGTATATTCTAACAATTTCAAAAAATGCATGCAAACTGAGCGTGAAGCATAATCAAATGCATTACCTTCGAAAATAAAGTGACACTTGCAATACGAATCAATAGTTTGGGGTTTCCTACCTAATCCCACCATGACACTCTCACTGCCCCTCCGAAATAATTGTCAGACCTTGAGCGAACTGGTCTCAATGGCACTCTGCTTTCCACGTGAGTACTTCCAAATTCTACCCTCGACGAACACACTTTAAATCTTCTCCCATGCAAGTTTTTGTCATATGCATTCACCAAAAATCCAAGTCGAATATTTCATGCTCTCTTTTTAGTATTATTTTTCCCTGGATCGCCAAACGCATTAAATCTTCCATGCAACACCAGCAGAAAATCATTGCTTCTCTGCCTGTATTAAGTAGTCACCACGGTGAAAATAAATGTTGTGTGCCCTCTTGCTAGCGCTGTTCTTAACTCTAGTCTTTCAATTCTGCATTTAACTGAGAGCATCTGTCTGCCAATTTCCTGAATATGAATCTCCAGATTCGGGTTGCTTGTCCCTTTCACTGAAATCTTGGGGAGATTTCTGTTTTCTTTCCTTGTTTTGTGACTTTGTTTTGTTTTAACACTTGTGAATGGCTTTCTGTCCCTTTCTGCCCCGACTGACTCTGTGGCGAACCTCTCACTTCTTGCGTTGCCTGGTTCCAATATAACATAAAAATACGAATGTTGTTCATTGCTTCCGATGGATAACCAAAAGCTCAGTTTTTTCTGATCATTATAATTTTGTTTTTAAGTCGGAGAACTGATTTTATTATGTGGATGATGCTTGAAGTGAAACTAAGGCGGACAGACATGCCGGTCATGATATTAGTCTTTCGCGTAACTGAAGGATCAGCTGTTTCTTTCCAGACAAGCTGGACAAAACCCTTCTTTGAGCATATCTAGAAATATATGATCATCCATCGTGGGGTCTTCGATCCCTTCAATGCCTATGTAAGCCCTGAATTTCCTTTCTGTTCATTCTTCCACGATTTCGTCGTCGTTTTGTTTTACTAAAGTAACGTTAACCCAATTAGCATGTTCCTTACCTATGGCTTCACCTATCGCCCATTTGAATTGTTCACATCGCTCGTGCTCACTTTATTCTACCGCCAATATCCAATCTCTCCTTTGCAAAGCCTCGGGGTTTCATTTGGCATCTGATCCCAGTAAATTTTCCCTTTACTCGAAATCTTATATTGTCCAAAATTAGATGGTGGATCTCTCTTAACTCACACATACATTCCCAAAAATCTGACTTTTCGTGCTTTTGCATTAAAGGTCCCAGTTTTTCCATGAACTTCTCTTTCTGGTTCGGTGATAACGGCACTTCTTCTGTTGATTCAAATGTCAGTCCTTTTTTCCAACTGATAGTAGTTCAGTATGGAATGGTGCTAGGGGAACACACAGCTTCATCTTGCTGCCGCTGGATGAATCTTTATTTCCCTGAGCTACCTTTTCTAAGATCTTCCTTATTATTTCCTCTTCACTTCAGCCCACAGGGATTGCGGGCTCATTTTTCGCTTTTTCCCGAACTGCTATTATGGGGCCTGACTGTGTGTTAGCTGTTTCCTTTTGAAGGCGATTTCTCATCCTTGCCGGGAGAATCTTTGCCCTCATTTCAGGTTTAATTTTCTTCTAATTTTCCACCACGACTTTTGCTCAGATTTGGAAGAATATGGATCATACCCTTTCTCAATCATTTTTCGATGCAATTTGCTGTTTTCTGTGTTGGCTGTTGGAATTAAGGAATCATTCGCTCCCCAATTGAGCCCTATAGTTTCTGTCGTTTTCACTAGTTCATATGAGGGCGATCTGGACTTGCATACCCTATCTCTCCCTCTCTCACTCTCTTTCTCCCTGGATAACATTCTGAGTTCTGTCTGTCACTTTTCTCTGTTATTTACCCACATTTCTGAATTCCATAGATTTCCCTCTCCGAATTTTCCTAAGTTTATTTCCGCGGTTTTTTATCTGAACGCAAGAGTTTTACATTTTAAATTCTTCTACATTGGGGACCTCTATCAATTTTTTCTCCTCACTGATTTAAACAATACATGACTCTCCCGCCTCGACAGGGCACTTTTGAACGTCTCAGTACTGCCGCCGTCCCCACAAGTGGTTATAACCTTACGTTTTTGATGTGTGGCTGTCAATTAGCTCCGCTGTTGCACGGTATCAGGATTCAATTCCTGAAATTTTGGGTTGTGTGCATCCCATCAATTTACATCTCCCCCTTTCCTTGCAGCTTCTCAATCGCTCTGCTAATGGGCAAGCATTGAATTTACATTATCATGCCCTCATAATAAGTGTGGTTTCTTTAACATGCGATATGCCTTTGCGACACCAAATGAGTGTTCTGAAAGGTCAACATACATATTCGACAAAAAGAAGCATTTCTCCTTCTCATCCAGTGGTAATTAAAAATATTACCCAGTGGTAGTTAAAAAAATTGTTCTCTATCTCATTAAGCCTGGTGGCAATGTAAAACCTCTCACCCTAAGGAGGCACAACTCGTGACTGGATTCCGATGACGCTAAATATTCAGTCATCACGAAAAATGACTGTTGTGGGATAAATTGATATGGCCAGTAATGGCATTAATTACAGAAAATACAAAACTCAGGAGACAGATATCTATGCATTAAGGCACAAAACGTAACCCAAACAAAAATAAAATAAGCAGCTACTCGGAGACCTGAGATAGAGTGACAGAACCTCTCCGATGAATGCCATGTATACAATCAAAAACAGAGTAATTATAGTTCTTCTTATCAATTAGTCATGCCCCATTTGGTTTAAAATCAATTACATGCAGTAGACATACATTAATGATAATCCGTGACATACACTTCAGCTAATTGCATTTTACCATCCAGCATAATGATATCTCATTCGTCTATTTAATTCGGACGCTCGCTCCGATCTTGGCTAAAGTCGGTTACCTGGTTACCCTCGGTACTTTCTACAAGGAGGCATTGTGAACCTACGTAAACACGTTTCCCTGCATCCAGGCCTGCCCTTCTCCTGAGTCTAGACAATGAATGAACCGATTCATAATGTTGCAAGACATGTTCCCTGATAACAATCGTCCTTATATGAATTTCGCCAATTACTGGATTCCCAGAGATTTAGCTTTGAACTCCCCGTCTTTACCCTCATACTGCGCAGTAATCTACTTTCGGCTAAAGTGAGCAATTATGCAACACTGAAAATACATTTAAAATACCAATATATGTTTGAAAATCATAATAATGTGCTTAATTATCATACTTCTTCCACATATGTGTAAAATATTTGTCTCAATAACTTATTAGCTTTGTTTCAAGAATTATTTAACTCTTCATTAGTAGGGCTATCAATACCGTATGCATTCTGTCTAGAAACTTATTAACTGGTGAATAATTTCCCTCTTCAGTACCCAATAAGTGTCACGAAGTTACACCTATCAAAACTGCATTGTTCACCCGATTTAACATGAATCAACGGGTGTCAGATCACCCTAAATCTTGTTACACCAGAGTGAATTCGGATATGAGGCTATGATCCACAAATATATTTGCCTCATATCCAACTCATCAAAAAAAAAGCAGGAACAGGCTCCACCGCGTCTCACCGACCCGTCAAACAAATGAAGGTATAACCAGCTTTATGATGGCAATATATCAAAACTTTCTGCTACATACATTTCATTTCATAGAAAACTAATTGGCTGAGTACAGCCATACATCATTGCTGTTTCTCCTCATGAAAATCATACGCTTGCATTTAAGTTTTCAATTTTCATAGTTTTACCACTGACAATTAGTTTCAATCAATTTAGAGCATGACTCGTGCTGTTAGATGGTGAAAATGGTCAAACAGACTATATGAGGAATATGCGTATAAGTACGCATTGAAATGCATTTCCCAACAAAACTTTCAGTTCAGGTAATCAAACGAGCTCTGACGTCGGGGGAATGATTTTTTTAAATTCCTTTACAGCCATCGACCTATGACCTCGTCAATTCTGGGCCTGAGTTTGGTATTTCTCTATTTTTTAACAAAAGAACATTCGTTTTTAATTGAGCCGAGCGACCAAATGGATATTGCACTCCAGTCATGCGTTAAAGTAGAATCATAGAAATCCTACAGTGCAGAAGGAGGCCATTCGGCCCATCGAGTCTGCACCGACCACAATCCCACCCAGGCCCTATCCCCACATATTTACCCGCTAATCCCTCTAACCTACACATCTTAGGACTCTAAGGGGCAATTTTTAACCTGGCCAATCAACCTAACCCGCACATCTTTAGACTGTGGGAGGAAACCTGAGCACCCGGAGGAAACCCACGTAGACAGGAGGAGAATGTGCAAACTCCACACAGACAGTGACCCGAGCCGGGAATTGAACCCGGGACCCTGGAGCTGTGAAGAAGCAGTGCTAACCACTGTGCTACCGTGTAGAATTCTTACTTCTCCGTTCAGAATTTGGTGGCAAATGGGAGAGTGTGGGATATATTTTGGTCTCAAGGTCTTGCTGCAATCAAACCTGAACGTCAGAGCGATACATTTTGAAAGGAGGAAGGGCAATAGCCCCATTCCTCAAACAGTGATTTCAAATTAATATGCTATATCTGAGAATAAATATTTGTAAATGGCTCTATCAACAATGAAAATAGATTCCAAGCTTTGACCATGTTGCTTCCTAATTTTCAACTCTGGTATAATATCTAACAGCCCCTGACACACACGTGTACACATCATTAAATCTTCTCAAAAAGAACTGAACGCAAAAATAGGAATGTGGCCCGAGGCTGAAAGTATGCTCAAAGACTCCACTGCGTTATTTCTGCTGAATAGGTTATGTTGGCGAAACAAAAATAAGTACATATACTTTATGTCAGATCAGCTAATAATATCTACTCAAGAATTGTTCGGTAAGTTGATAGCTGCAGCTGGAGATTGACATGTCGAAGTGATGAATAAGTTGTAACTTAGCAATGTGATAGCAACACATGAAGAAAAGTAGGCACTGATTCCCATTACACTATCCACGATCCAAAAAAAAACTATGATTAATGTTGAAACTCAAATGTACTCAACCTTAATTTTTGGATGCTTTCTCGAGATGCCGGAGTTGGAACGGGTTCGACAAGATGGGTGGTCATACGGCGCCAGGTTTACGTGAAATCACAAACTTTTCGAGCCTTGATCCTTCATCAGCCGAAGTGGAGTGAGACGCACAGGCAGATAATTTATAGGCGGAATGACGATAGCCCGACATTCGCAGGTAATCAAATGTGTCAACGAATATATAAAGACAGTGCAGTGCAGTGTAGACTGACTTAGTAAAAAGATTTTACAGGTAGTCACGAGTGCTAATAGATATGGGCCAGCAATTAATTATAAACAGAATTGTAAAGTGTAAAGAGTCAACAGGCTTTTTAAGAAGAGAAGAGACGACAAGCGAACGGATAATTGAAGCTGCATAGTTAATTACAAATAATCGAACAGTAAAATTGAGCTAAGCACTATGCAAACTAATTCAGGCAGAGAGGTTATCACACGTAATCAAGGTATGCATGGTGTTATACCAAGACAGTTAAGAAGATTGTCCCCCCACAGAACAGTATGGGCGGTGGTGGGGTGTGGCATGAACCCGAGATCCCTGTTAAGGTCACCCACATGAGTGCGGAACTTGGCTATCAGTTTAAGCTCAGTGATTGTGCGCTGTCAAGCGTCTCGAAAGTCGCCTTGGAGAACACTTACCCGACCATAACTGTCATATTAATACCCTGTTGTACTTTTATGGTGTGTTCAACACTATATACACTGCTGTCCAATTGTGTGTCATCTGCAACTTTAGATGTTTTACCTTTTGTGCCATTGTCTAAATCGTTGATGCATATTGTAAATGACTGAGTCCGCAAGACAGATCCCTGCCCGATACCACCCGTTACCAACTCCCAATCGAATGCTTACCAATTACTGCAAAAATTTGCTTCCTTTTGCTCAATCAATTTTTTATCCATGTCAACAATCTATCTTAAATTCTTCAGCTTCCACCTTAGCTGTCATCTTTTTTTGCGGGACTTTATCAAAAACCTTCTGGAACTATATATAAACGACATATTTGATCTGGCTCTGTTCACGGTTTTTTGACAACTATTCAAAGAATTCTATGAGATTTGTCAGGCAAGACCTACCCTTTATGAATCTATGCTGACTCTCCCCTTACCTGAAATAACTGGAGGTGATCAGTTACCCTATACTTGAGTAATGACGCCACCAACTCCGCCACTTCGTACTCAGGCTAGTTGGACGGTAATTCTTTTTTTCATCTGTTACTTTTCCTAAGGAGCGGAGTGACAAGAGTCAATTTCTAGTCCAGGGATACGACTCCTGTATCCAGGGAAGTGGGAAAGATTATAAGGGACCGGCAATGTATAAACAGAAAGGCAGATCAACATTTGAATCGCTATATATTTGAGATAGGCATTCTTGTGAGTATCTTGTTCGATTGCTCGTCGACGTATGCCGTGCACCTCAGAGCTGAATCTGAGTGACGTCCACCGGATGGTAACCACAACCCTTCGGTGTTTGCAGAACTGTAGGGTTGATCTCGAGTACGATACGACCTCTACTACAGAGTGTGCAGACAAGCAGAATGTCACACCACTGAAAACGGAGGCAGGTAGGGTTAGTTTTTGTTCGATTGTCAGGAGACCATTGCCCATAAATTCATCACGCGAATACTGGATAATGTTTTAATAGCAAAACTACAACAGTACAATTGGCAACACAGCAGGTCTAAAAATATTTACCGTTGCATATGTGACTCTGCTCACGCAACCCCGGAGTAGTATTGTTCGCCATCTAATCATGCCCGACCCCTCCCGACCCTTCGGGGCATGGTATACTTTAATCTCAGAAGTGAGGTATTTGGTCCCTGCGAACCATTTCCTTTTCGTCCTCCACCGGTATAGAGATCTGAACGAAAGTGACGGGACACCCACGCCCATTCATTTCTTCTCACCGGGCCCTGGTCTTAGAATAATCGACTTTCTTCTTTGACCGATCGTGGGGGTCGGAGGTCCCGGTCCTGGAGACTTGATCGGCGCGATACATATCCTTTCCGTGGTTGAATGCGTATCAACAACTTTTCCCGGAACAAGTAACATACACCATCTGTCACATGCTTAATTTTTTATCAAAACCTATTTGAAGTCCAAGAGTGTGTTTGGTAGTTTTCGGCCAGTCGTACTTCTAGTACATAATTAGGTCTGTCAGCGTTGTGGCCTACTTGAAACCTTTGCGGGACCACTGGCCAGGCATGACTCACTGTTGTTTAGAACGCCAAGATCGCCACAGCTGAGAAACTTCTGCCACGTCTCAATGACATCACATTAGGTCAACATTATCACCATAATTGCTGGCAGTCTAATGTTGGCAGTTTTCTTGGGGGACATATTTGCACCCGCTATATACTCCTCAGCCAGTCATTTAAGCACCATTTCTCGATGTCCAATGAGATGACATCCAGGTGGTACCTGCGGAAAGGCATGACTCACTGTGTTATAGAAGCAGGAAATTCTACACAGCTAATTGAACTAGACCCACTGTGGACCATATTTCCGCGCATGAATGGATTGAATATCTTTTCCCGAACCTCCTGTGTGTAATTGGACTCTAACGGTGAAAGAGGTACAATTACATCCACATTATCACTTTTCGGCCAGGCGCTTAAGCCATTGTCACTCGGTCCAAATTGACAATGTTCCCGGCGGGATCATCGGGCAGGCGCGACAATTATATGTTGACACTCATCACGAGGAGATTCGAGAGCAGACGCACGGATGCCTTCATGCAATCATGTGTGTTGCTGTGGCCACACCTGGAATATTGTGCGGAGTTCTGGTTTCTTCATCTGAGGAAGCATGCGTTTGCTCTAGATGGGTTGCAGAGTATGTTTGCTAGGTTGCTTCCTGGGATGACAGGACTGAAATATGGGAAGACATTGAGTCGGTCTGAATGTTATTCCCTGGCGTACAGAAGAATGAAGGGAGACTTCGTAGCAATCTGTAACATTTTGAGATGTCTGGAAAGGATTGATGCAAACAGGAAGTTAATGTGTTGGATTGATCAGAATCAGGGGTCACTGTCTGAGCATACACTAGTGATCTCTTAGGGCAGAGGGTAAACGTCTTCAAAGATAGTTTCCTCAGCCTGAGGAATTTGTTACCAGAAAAGGCATTTGAGGCCAAAATATTGTATGTTTTGATGAAGCAGTAAGATATATATATATATATATATATATATCATGGGGCAATGGGAACGAAGGAAATTGGCTGGAGGGGAGGGGGGATGTGTGATCATGTGATTGAAATTAATGATCAGCTGAGAAAATAAAGAATACTCGAGCAATATCCATTGGCATCTTGGACTCCTGCTGCTCATATATTCTCTATGACTATGTTTCCAATAAGAGAGATGTGCACAATATGAACTTAGCGCTAGACCTGTATGTTCAAGGTGATAAGCAACCTCAACTTAAAAACACTTTTCCTCTCTTTAACGAAGTGTAATTGTTTCATTTCGATTGTAAGATTTGGCAATTTTTATTCTTATAATTTGTTTCTTTTGCTCATAGAGGAAGAAATTGATGAACGAGACGCAGGTACAATAATGCATCAGCAATTCGGTTGGGCATAGATAAGGACGCACAGCTGTCAAAATATGTTTCATTCGGCCAGTATCAGAGATTTGATATCCAACCAAATTGCAAATGATGGAGGATGTTATCATGAACTGTTCAAATCTGTGAGTAATGTATGCTCAACACGATTCTAATTGTTTTATGCACCATCATTAAATAGGAAAAAAACCAGAAAATGCTGGAAAATATAAGCAGGTCTGAGAGCTTCTGTGGAGACAGAATCGAGTTAACCGTTCGAAACAAAATGCCCCTTCTTCAGAGCTGGCTCCACAAAACGAAACCGGTAAATGTGTAACGTGGATGGTGAATGCTAACACTAAAAACGGAGAGACAATCCCTGACGCCATTAGCTATGGAGGTCGAAATTTTGGAAATGTTGTGGAAAAGCGAGCAAAAAGGAAGCGCTCCACTTGTCGAGAAGAGGGCAAAAACAAACGGAGACCAGCAGATGGGGTATTATTTTTCCGACAACTGTCCTGTTTTACAGCAAATGTAGCAGAGACTACCATGCCAAAATGAAAATCCAGAGCCACAATTGCCGATTCTGAACACGGGGATAACCATCATAGTTAAATGAAGTGCTTTACAGGATAACAAATTGCAAGATAATGTGGACGAGGGTGGAGCAGAGGAAATTTGGTGGCATTATGCTCGTACAAATACGTCATGCTAATGCTTGACCAAGCTGCGTGCCAATTTTGACACAACACCACTATATTTTAGTACAAGTTCCGTGTGTAATTATTTTATTTCTATAGATGTTTTGCACAGGTCGGTGATTGGCTGGGGCATTTCCGTCATCAATAGATGTCAACGATATTGCTGTTGACCCGAAAGTACCATTCTGGCTTCCACATGATATTAGGGCCTTTTCTGACTCTAAATCCATTAAGGAACCAATTTATAATAACGACAGGGATTTTACAATTTCGTCGATATTATTCGGGTCATGTCTTTGAAGTGTTCATTTGGCTTGAAATCGAAGTGCGCTCATGAATTATCGTGATGTCTATTCTCACAGCAGAAATCGGGACATCTCGATCGCCCATCCATTTGTTAGCAATATGGCTCTAGATCTTTAATACAAAATGCATTGTTTGAAGTCTATCTTTCGTATGTAAACAGAGTCGAAAATTATTACTGGCGAAAGTGTTTCACTAATTGATATTTTGATCTTTGCCCGGCGCGGATTCTGAGTTGAGGGTCACACCAGAACAGTGGACTGCAGCGCATTTTATTTTCGCTCGACGCAAACTGATGTAATATCGCAACTTGATGAGGTTTCTATTACAGTAATAGTTTTAACAACATCAGGTTAAAGTCCAACAGGTTTATTTGGTTGCAAATGCCATTAGCTTTCCAAATTAGTGACCAAATAAACCTGTTGGGCTTTAACCTGGTGTTGTTAAAACTCTTACTGTGTTTACCCCAGTCCAACGCCGGCATCTCCACATCGTTTCTATTACAAACAGCGTGAACATTGCTGTGACGTACCCAAGATTTCTGAAACAAAAATCAGGGCGCTGTTTTTTCATTTATTTTCATGTTTGTGCTGACGAGTCTACTTCTCCAAAAAATGTTTGATTTGCAGATTAAATCAGTCTTGAACAGAGAATCAAAATCTCACTGGCATAAATTAATTTAAAGAGGCCGTCGATTTGTGATTCAGAGTTGGAAGAATTGCAAGAGGCACTGAAAAATTCAGGTAGGAAAAATAACTAACCCACAGCTAGATTTTATTGATGACAGTAAAAACTTCAATCAATTGACACTGAACAGTTATACTTCTTCAATGCGATTTATATTTGAAATGCTTGTATTCTTGGAATTGTATTCATTAATTTCGTGAGGTTGACCAAACATCGTCCCACATTAATAGCACAATCTATGGGAGCAACGGATCGTTTCTGCAAAACAATAGGCTTGCACGGTTTGATCAGCGGACAAGTTCCAATTTGCACCTCCCCCAAAGATTAAAAAGAAAACTCCATGCTATTCATATTTCGACAAGTATCTGCCAAACACCGCTGAAATTTGAATGGGAAGCCGATAGCCTTATACTTGAGATCGATGGGCAGCGTAGAGTTGGTGTATGGAAAGATAGGTCAGATTTGCCTGCACCAGCTCCACTGTTCAATGTGGTTCAATGGTTCATGCTTTGGAAATGAGATGACGGAATCAGTGACGCGATGAATTGCTGAAAGTCTAAAAGATTAGCACGGGCGGTGAGCTGGGAAGCTGGCTAAGGCTTATTAACTGGGCAGTTGGAAGTGATGAATAGGTGGGTAATTGTTTCAACAAGTTGTCAAATCAAAAGACGAGCTGGATCAATGGCGAAATGCATGGGTATGGCGTTAATTGATTTGTGCCTAAAGCTAGGTTAGTTTCTCATTTTAAATGTGTGCTCGGGTAGGCAGGTAAATAGTTGAGGTACACAGATGGAAAGGTGATTGTGAGAGCTGGAATGAAGGAGGATCGGTGAATGGACAGGTAGGCTTAATGATGTGAGTGAGAGGGGTGTTGTTTTCGTAGTTCATGTTGAATAGAAATATTACATGCGGATGGTCTGATTCAGCACGTTAGTGAGTATAATAGAATCATAGAATCTTGCAGTGCAGACGGACGCCATACGGCCCATTGAGTCTGCACCCACCACAATCCCACCCAGGTTCTAACCCTACAATCAGAAACACTTAGCTAGCTCGTCCCCTGACACTAAAGTGCATTTTAGCAAGGCATAACCCACACATATTTGGATTGTGGAAGGAACAGGGGCACCCGGAGGAAACCCACGCAGACACGGGGAGAATGTGCAAACTCCACACAGGCAGTGACCCAAACAGCGAATCAAACCCGGGTCCGTGGCGCTGTGAGGCAGCCGTGCTAACCATTGTGCCACCACTTGGAGTAGTTCGGTGAAATTATTTAAATAGATCAGATGTGTAAGTGAGTGGCTGGAATGCTCTATGTGGGTTTGATTCTGATAGCAGATGGGATTATAGAGAGGCGAATGATATGCACACATCGGAGTGATAGGAGAGGTGCTTGAGCCATCAGTTGGGCAAGTGGGTGATGTTGCTGAATTGAAATGGAAATCGTTTGCTGCATTTGGACAGGAGGCTGGGAAATTGAATGAGATGTATCAATGGTTGTTAGGCAAGTGAGTGTGGTGCACCTGGTCTCCGAGAGGGATTCTGTATAGGATTTTAATACGGATGAGCGATGTGTGGATCTGAGTGTTTGGGTGACAATTGATGGCTCATGTAGACCAATAGAGATTTGTGCAAATTGGTGCGTGAGTAAGTGAATGGATAGTTCTATGGATATATGGATGAGTTAGGTTACTGTGTAATGAGAAAATGCTATTGAGATATGTGGTGTATTTTTTTTGGGAGGGTTCACAGGCAATGCGTGGGAGGATCTGGTTGATAGGTTAGCAGATTAATAGCTGGATAAGATGTGTAAGACAATAGACAGGCAGGTATACAGGAGGTGAGATCGGTGGATAGTTTGAGAGGGTAGTACGTGGACATATGCTTGAGGTCGATTATTGTTGAGGCTGATATTTTTGTAGGCACTATTTGTGGGTGGCTTGTAGATTGCTGCAGTATGGATAGAAAAGTGAGGAAGGAAGCCAAACGAGATGCTCTGAAAGGTGCACAGATAAGATTGGATATGAATCGGCTGGTAGGTAGGCATGCCGAGTCAGGGTGAGATGGCTGTTTGTGTCAGATGAACAATTGTGAAATTTGTGAGGTGCATTTTCGTAACGTTTTGGTAGTTTGCAAGGGGTATTGTGCATTACTTATCTGTGTAGGTCGGCAGATAGCTGGATGTAGCAGGGGAGCTAACAAATATATGGCTGGATGTTTGCCTTTGTAAAGAGATGGGTCGTTGAGCATGTGACTGGGTAGGTGCAAAATTTATGGATATTGGGTGAGGTGCTCAGGTGGGTAGGCACACACGTGGGCATGTCCATGTATCGGCAACAAGGTACGTGGACCTAATCAGTAAGTAGAAGAAGTGGGTGTGTGGGAAACATAAAAAGATTGAAAATAGGCACAGAATTGGGACATTTGGTCGTTCGAGACTGCTCAGCCTTTCAAACAGATTATGGCTGATTTTCTACACCAAGTTCAGACACCACGCTCACCCCAAACCCCTCGACAGCTGTACAGTCAATGTACGTATTTATCGCTACAGGGGCACAACATTAGAGACGCAGTGGATTTTTTTTTAGATTAGTCAGATCAGTGGTCGTCAAGTGCTCAGGAAAATCAAACGTTCAGGTGCAGTCGCATTCAGGTGCGTTTGGAACGTTATCACTGATCTTTGGGCTTGTTGATTTCTGGAGGGTGCCTGTGTTCGTTCATAGTCTAGTTATAATGTCTTGGAGGGTGTCTTAGGTGACAGCTGGTCGATAGGTATAAGCTAGTCGATAGGTTGCCTATTCCTGTTAACAATTGAATCGGTTGAGGCCACAAGTGTCTGTGTTTCTGATGCTGTAACGTCTGTTTGCAGGTGAGATAAGCATTGGATTCCAGTTTAATGATCTGGAGAATAGCCTAGTCTTCGGCAATTGGTTGATATGCGTTTGATTCCAGAGGGGTGATTCCGATCTACCAACTGGACAGGGACTACGGCCACATATTTTTGTGGTGGTTGGTGCAGAGACGAGTTGTGCCAGCATGGTGTTCGTGGTCAGTTTGCTTCGGAGAAAGGTGTGGGTCCACTGCATCATATTATGTTGACTAAGTCTTGGTGAAATCGACATTATTAGTCAGCAGAGCGACTGGAAGACAAGTTGGTTTCACCGGGAGATATTGAAGAGGCTAATACGATTGTCAGTTAAGGAAGGTTGAAGGTTGAACATCCAATATCCAACTATCTACAGGATGCACTGCAGCAATTCACCAAAGATCATTAGACAGCACCTTCGAATCCAATGACCACTTCCATCTCGAAGGACAAGGGCACAGATGATTAGGAACACCACCACCCGCACGTTCCTCTCTAAGCCATTCACCATCCTCACTTGGAAATATATTGTCATTCCTTCACAGTCTCTTGGACAAAATCCTGGAATTTCCTCCCCGAAGGTGAGGGTCAACCCACAGCGCATGGACTGCAGTGATTGAAGCTCACCACCACCTTCTCAAGGGCAAACTGGGATGGACAATAAAATGCTGGCCTGCCAGTGGCGCCCATAACACAGGGATTCACAGGTCCCCTGAACACATCAGTAGCAAAGAAATGAATTCAGTCGGACTTTAATGTTACTTGCCCAGAAATATTGTTTTCCACTATCGAGTAGTTGGAAGTCGCACAATCTACCTGATGTCCATTGGAAACTTTGGGAATGTTGTAAAACTTGTTCCATATAATGTGAAGGAAAAGGTCCGAGAATGAGGGGCTTAGCGACTTTAAAATCGATTCTGCAATTTGCACATTTCCAGGTTGAAGCTTATTTGTTGTACGATTTAAAATCGCAAAAATGGCTGATATTGTAAATTATGGCACTCCCCTTTGCATTTTCCAAAACAGGGAAGCCAGAGATTACAGGTTGCTCTATAATTCTGTTCCAGTACATCTGCAACCTTCATAAGCAACATTTCATTTAGGCACATCAGGATCAGTTCCAAAATAATAAGTAAAGTTGCGATGTGAGCAAAACAAAGCAGGTCAAGAATCGTCTCAGGATTTATAGGGTGTTAACGTTTCTGGTCAGAATGTTGAGTGCTTCAAGCACATTTTTTCATATGTCAATTTCCAGCATCTGCTGTATCTTTACTCTGAATAACTGGAATGATAACTTATTTTGTAATGATTTTGTATATTTTGATTTGCAGATTAGTTTCTCAGTATTCCTTCCAATGCCGTATATGACTAATGGCCGAAGTTGAAAAGTTGAGAGCAACTGTTGTTGCGAAGGCTGAATTTTATTCCAAAGCTGACTGATGTAACTGCAAACTCATTCAGATATTCACCGACAGAGGCATATAAGAAATGAGTAATGCAATCTGATGAAATGAAACTTTCAATCCATAAAATAATGTTTTGCTTGAAATTAGGTAGCTAAATAACTTTTGATTTGTTTTCTTTCTAGCAACGCAAAAACTTGCAAATGCTTTGCAAGGTAAATGTCAGCGAAAAACTCAAACATGACTCATGTATTATTTATTCATGTCACTGTTATTTGAATGCAAGGATGCATGTCCCACATCTGTAAAGACCAGCCTGATGTTCAGGACAATTGGTGTTGAATTGGAAATGCCTATTTTATTTCCTTCAAGTCAGCTCTCCATTGAGAAGTCAATGCAGAGCAATTGACCTCATTGCTCACTGCTGAATCTGCAACTTATTATTTAAGGCAATGAAGTGTCTGATTTTGCAATATGGGTCAAACTTAATCAAGCAGATGTTTACGGTTGTGGGTGGGTCGCTGGCCAAGCAGGATGCCAGTATTTCTTCGGGGTTACCGAGCTTCTTCAGAGTTTTGGGGACATAGTTAGTGGGTGTTTTCTACCGCGTTCCGATCTTTCCATTTGGGAGATGAATTTCCAGGGCGACAATGTCAGTAATTTGCTGCATATGTCCAACACCAAATATGTACGTTTTAGTTTGATTGGCCATGGTAAATTAACCATAGTTTCAGGGGATTAGCAGGGCTAATATGGGAATAGGGTCTGATGGGATTGTAATCGGTACAAACTCGATGGGCGGACTGGCCTCCTTCTGTACGATAGGGATGGTATGAACTTCTGACAGGCACCTGTAGACACTGCATTAATTGACTGGTCAAGCAAAATTCATGACATTGATATCCACAAATTCTCTGGGGCTTGAAGTGGAGAAGCCCAATAAATATTTCAACCGCCCTTGAGTGACGATCACTGGAACTTTTCTTCGTCGAGATTATCATTGTCTGACATTATGTGTCGTGAAAGATATTTTCCATTACCAATTCAAGTCTTTGCCAGGTCCAGTTCTTCCACACATGAACAGGAATGTTTTAATATCAGAACAGAGACAGATGTTACTGCACACTTTTAACTAATCAAAGGACATCCCCAAATCTCATTGTTTGATGCAGCGAGGAGCACTGCTGAAGCAACTGGCGACAACAGAAGCTAGGACGCGATGCAGCATATATCGTGATGGGCTGTCATAAGATTGTAAAGCAAAAACTTGTAGGAAACGCAACTATCATCCGTAGTACCACGCTTTACTCGTACAAACAGACAACAAAAAATCCACAGCTCCATGATGCTGCAGTCGTTCAAATGCACATTGAAATTATTGAGAAGTAACTCCTGAACAATTCTGGGAATCAGCTCCTTTCTCCATTTTTGGAGAAGGTTGTTTAGTCAAGACACGGAAGGAATATTTGGACATAAATTTGAGTAGTAGTCAGCAGGCAAATATTTAGTAAATGCCACCACATAGCATGGATAACAGAAGTTTCCCTTCTCCTTGTTTAAAGTAGGTTAGATGTCGCATTCTGCGCAATTATATATCATAACGTGCCGACCCACACATTGTTGTTACACACAAACGGTTTGTTTCAACTGGAACAGTTAGTTGGGTAACCGGCTACTTCTGAAGCAAAAGTTTACAGTCATACTATGCCACGTTGTCAGGGATGTAGGACGTGTTGTAGCCGATGCCGTTGACAATGCCTTTATATCAGCGGCTGTAATTACGTTATTCTGAAGACTTCTCTCTTGAAGTTGTGGAGCTCAAAAGGCGGCAGAGATTCGTCTGCTGTGCGTCATGTCTGTTGAACAATAATTGGAAATTATTCTGTCTTCCCTCTTAAACGGAAATGCTTGGTTCCTGCAGACGTAGAAATGACAAAATATATGGAAGTTCTGCCGCAGAACCAGTTGCTTAGTTGCCATGACGATTCATGACGGAATATGTGACTTGTGATGAGCTTTGTTTTGACCCTCTCTTTAGAATGTGAGTTGTATTGTTCTCGGATTGTCACCCTCCCCCGTCAGGAGTAGCGGCTCTTGTGCGAGAGCCGCTGCTCAGGAATCCGCTCCTCCAGCCGTATAACTTCAGGTGGCTGGCGGAGAGGGGGGCTGTGGACGCCGGGGTGACCAGAATCGGGGACGTGCTCGATGGCGGAGGAGCGGGCTGGATGAGTCCCCGCGTGCTGGCTGAGCGCGCGGGGACGTCCGTCCGGCGCGCGGCCAAAGCCATCCTAGACCTTAGGACGGTCGTGCTCGGCCCCGAAACTGCACGCAAACTTGAGACGGCGCAGGCGTGCGGTGGGATCCCGCCCGAGCGTTCCCCTGTTCGGGCGGAATTCCACATTGGCCCAAAGCCTCAGCCCCCTCCCCTGGGTGAGGTGCCCCACAGCCTGAGCCGCCTCGCGGAAATGCCCTCCGTGCCTTTTTCTACCGCGCGGAGGCGTTTTCTGTGCGGGCTGCTGCTGCACACCCTCCACTACCGCCTCCTCGCCTGTCGCCCGGATACACCTTGGCGGGCCTTGTTGCCGCCGGGCGGCGGAGGTCCCCGCTGGAGGTCCCTCTACGGAGGGATCTCCCCCAATTACGTCGGGGACCTGGGGTGGAGGGTGATGCATGCAGCAGTTCCGCACAACCGTAGGATTCACTGGTTCACGGGCTCCGAAGACTGCCCTTTCTGTGGCCTTGTGGAGTCCGTGGACCATGTCTATGTTGAGTGTCTTAGGCTGCACTCCCTTTATGTTTTCCTGAAGAACCTTTTATTGATGTTTTGTTTACACTTCAGTCCCATGCTCCTGATCTACGGACACCCGGTGCGGAGAGGGGAGGGTCGGGATGGCGACCTCCTCGTGAACCTGCTCCTGGGCCTGGCGAAACGCGCCATTTACCGGTCCAGGCAGCGGGCGATCGAGGGGGCCGTCCATCCTGACTGTCTTCCCCTCTACCGCGGCTACGTTCGCGGCCAGGTGTCCCTGGAGAGGGAGCATGCGGTGTCCACGGGCGAGGTTGACGCTTTCCGCGCCCGCTGGGCACCGCAGGGGTTGGGGTGCATTATTGACCCTAATAATCACATTTTAATTTGATGTTTTTAAGTTTCCTTTGCATTTTGATTTCTGTTCGGGCTGTTCCCCCTCCTTTTTGGGGAGCTGCCCCTTTTACTTTGTCCTGATTTAATTTGAGTTTGTTTACTTGGTTTGACCTAAAAAGAGGTCTCGGATTGTCACCTCATCATTTGGTAAGACTGGTTCATTGATGGTGAGATCTCTTGCTCTTGCAAGCTCGATAACCTCGCTTGAAGGTAGTTGTGTAGATATGCCAAACTGTGAAGTTCAGTATTTCGTTCATCGATGGGCACTTTCCTTTCCAGAGTTGTTGTGATTCTAAGCTGTCATTCTGCTGGCAGTGCCTCACTATTAAGTACATGGTTTCCCCAAAATAGAATTGCACTCTAAAAACACAAGGGCTGCGCAGTGGTTATTAGCAGAGTCATCTCTGCCAGTGGATGTTAAAGGTGGGGTCAACTGTGATTTCATTCTGGTTATTTTGTAAATATTTGATGCTGGCATAGTCTGATAGATATAAGGATTCACAGCCAGGTCCGTCAGTCGGTCAGTGATAAAGCCAAATTTAGTCAGATGGCAGAGTCATTGATGAAGCAAATTTGCTGACCCATGTGCGGGTTGATACAATGAGAACAAACGGTCTTTGTAGCCAGATTTCCAGAACTATTCCCGGCTCCTAAATGTCATTATTTATATTTGTCTACAGAAGGAACAGGACCGACCTCAGAATGATAACAGAATGCGTTCCGTTAATGGTTGAGCTAGCTGTCGACCCACACTGTAGATAGTAACGGATTCGCTTTTCAAGCAAAAACATCCAGTTCCAAATTTCATACACACTAAAGTCAACAAGAATAGGGAAGGGGTACTGCTACTGGATCCGCAAAGAAACAAAAATGTTCCTCTCTTCTGGAGGAAACTGGCAGTACTGTGATATAAGTGTGGTGCATAGATTGTGAACCTGGACCAATTACGTCGACGACTGCAGCTGCACCAAACTTCAATAGATTTCATGATGAATATCACGGGGAAAATTATTTTCCATGTTGCCATGTCAGACTCAAAAATGAACATATGTGGCCCAAATCCACACTTTTGCTTTCAAGATCTGGTAGAATCGCAGGTGAAATATTCTCATTCTGCAAACAACAATAGATTTGATGCAAAGACCACAGGCCACCTTGCAGTTTTGTCATTAATCTTTCTAACGCCTTGGCATTCTGAGCAGAGATGGTCTATTGCAGTATTCTTTGGGTGAATGTGCTCCCGACAATCCAGCTTAATGTCACTCTTAAAATAAAAATTAGGTCATGACGAGTGAGGTAAGTTATGACGTGGAAAATTGGATTCTTGCTATCCATAACGGGTTATAGAATGATTACCTTGGCACTGACATGAGCTCACTCCAAACGCCTTCTTCTCATCTGCCATGGGTATATCATTGCCAACCTGAATTAATGGTAAGTTATTCAGCCGTGCACATCTGAAATGTAAGACATAGGTGAGTCAAGTACACATCACAGAATTTCCTCTTCTGAGCATGTCATGCTAACATTCTGAGCTGAGGTAAGAAGTCATTAGCAAAACGAATAACTCTCTCAGCCCTGTAAATAAAATGGCTTGACCATTTTATTTACAGGGGTATACCGGTCTTGTCCAACATGCTGCCTTTCATCCATCCAAAAGAACTCACAACGTCACGTTGGAGGTGTTGATGACTTCACAAATGTAGAATTTCCGTTTCATTTTTATTCATTCGTGGTGCATGGACTTGCTGGCTGGCAGCATTTACTGCAGATCTCTAGTTGCACTTGAGAAGGTGGTGGTGAGCTGCGTCCTTGATACACTGAGTCCACGTGCTGCGGATTGACCCACAATGCCGTTTGGGATGGAAATCCATGATTTTACCCAATGACTGCGAAAGGACGGCAAAGTATTTCCAAGTCAGTACAGTGAGTGGTTTGGTGAGGATCTTTCCCCTCCAGTATTTCCAAGTCAGTACAGTGATTGTTTGGAGGGGATTCTGTAGGTCGTGGTGTTCCCATGTAGCTGCTACCATTGTCCATTCAGATGGATTTGGCCGTGGGTTTGGAAGTCGATGCCGAAGGATGTTTTCTGAGTTCATGCAATGCAGCCTTTAAATAGTACATGTACTGCTACTCAGTGCCGGTGGTCGAGGGATTGGAGGTTATTGGATGTCGTTCCAATCAAGCGGGCGAATACCTCCTGGATGAGGTCATGCTTATTGAGTGTTGATGGAGCAGCACCCATCCAGGGAACTCGGGAGTATGTCATTATACACCTGAAGAATGTATTGCAGATGGAGGACAGGCTTTGGGACGTCGCGAGGTGAGTTACTCGTCTTATAATACCAAACCACTGGCCTGTACTTGCATCCAGTCTGTTCCTGTAGCGAATCCAGTTGAGCTCCAATGTTAACTCCGAGGATAAGGACAGTGGGGCATTCAGTGACAATGACACCATTGGATGTCAGGGGCCGTGGTTAGAATGCCTCTATTTGGTGATGGTAATTGCCTGACATTTTTGCGACGCGAAATGTTACTTGCTATTTGTCAGGCCAAGCCTGGATACTGTTCAAGTCATGTTGCATTTGAACATGGGATAATTCGGAATCTGAGGATACGCAAATAGCGCTAAACCTCGTGGGATCATTGGTAAGCATCCCATTATCTGTCTTTGTGAGATTAGGAGCTGAGTGACCCCTGCGAAACGGGGCGTCATTGAGCAAGTTATCACTGAGCAAGTGCTGCTTGATTGCACTGTTGATGACCGATTCCATTACTTCACTAATGATTTTCATATTAGACAGATGAGAGCGAAGTAGCTTGGTTGGAATTGCCCTGTTGTTTGTGTTCAATACATACTTGGGCAAGTTTCCACATTGCCAGTTAGGTGTAATTGTTCTAACTGTATCCCGAGACCACTAAAGTTATTACAATGAGAAAATATTTGCTAATCAACTACTTCTGCGATAAATTGACAGTATAATTAGACTAATGAGTGCCGAGGGCCCAAAGGTCGTAAGCATGGTGAATTGCTCAATGTGTGACACTAACCTTGTTTCCATTGCTCCGGACAAATATATCCGCTGCGTGAAATATAAAAATTGTAAATATTGAAACTGAGAACGAGGCAAAAGTACTTGACGTCTTGATCTCTGAAGGAAAACTTATCAAAATACGTTGGAATAAGCCAGCAGAAACGAAAAGATCACGTGGTCGACAAGAACACCCAGAGGAAATACAGGCCAGTGAAACGTGCACATTATCTGACAAATGACCAATTCAGCAGCAGATGTTGCATAGTTTGGCATAGTGTGAATGCTAAGCCATGGACGTCGACGCTGAACACACAAATCAGAACAACATCGGAGAGCATTGTTTTGGAAGATAGCAAGCTGGAAATGTTTTTAACAGGTTAATTTGATAGTTTTAATTCATTCAGATACGTCATCTTGTTGCTCTAAACGGTTGTGGGACAATTCTGAAAATGTTGCCACAAACCCTCTTTATTTTGCTACACAGTATTTTACAGGCTCAGCTGGACAGCACAAGGCATTGATGCATTTCCGTAGCAGTATGTTACAATTGGATTATTGAGTAGATAGTTCCGTAGAAACTCGGAGTAAACAACATTGTTTTTGACGTGATCTTGACTTCATTTTTGATTGGATCATTATTTTCCTTCCTCAAATTCGTTCAATAACCGGATGCATTTTAGGGCCACGCGGTCAAATTATTCTGATTATTATTCAGTTTATTCACTGACTTTCTAATTTTAGTAATCGAGTGAATAATAATCCTTCCGCTTTCTTGGTGGTGCTGGAACTGGTACTCGCCTAGTAGCTACCATCTCTGTGGATTACCGGTCGACAGATCAACACAATGGCACAATATTCATCAGCGTTAATGTAGATTTTTTTTTGTAATGTTTGTGTTTTGAATTTCTATAAATCGTGCTGTTATTCTAACTGATTAATTTGACCAAACTGTTTCGATGATACGTGCTAGTTATTAACCGCTGACGAATTCAACTGAAATGTTATTTTCATGCAATGCAAATTTGTGCAATATCGCAATGTGTCGCCATTTCACATTGGGCAATGTTGACAACAGCGCTGCCCAATACCCAATATATATATTTTTCTAATGTTCAGAGCCATAGGAATTACGTTTCATATTATGTTCAGGCGCGCGTGTGATGCAAGGTGTCTCTAACGCCTGAGTCCTCAAAAATACCCGATTCGTACATCAAAATTGAAAACTGAACCAAAATCTTGCACAAACATTATGATTTGCCACAAACTTCTGCTTTTCCTTAGATCTGGAAGAATTGAAAAAGACACTGCGAAAGTCAGGTGGCAATATAACTGTGCTCATGCTAGAAATCCCTTCTAAAGTGTAAAAAGTTTGAACCGATTGATACTGATTGCAGTTCGTAATTCTCAAATTCGATTTCTACTCAGACATGGCATTTTACTAGAAATGTAGTTTTGTTCCTTCATTGTAAGAGGACCTTGTGCCCTATTTCTCAATGGCATAACTGTTTTAGGGAGTGATGTGGTTCATATGCGAATTAAAGAATCAGTGGCATACATCGGTAGGCGTGAATTGCAGCTCTGTAGAAGCTGAGGTAGGTGGGCACGTCGGGGGTTGGGCCAGATGGACGGTTGTTTCATGTGTGCTCTTGGGTAGGTGGGTGTTGTGCGCTGGGAAGGTGGATGTTGCTGGAGGCTTTTAGGCAGCTTTGCATTTGGAGAGTTGGGTGAGGTGGGGAAGTTGATGAGATAGATAGATAGGTAGGCAGACATGCCGGTATGTGGATAGGAATGTTGTGCCAGGTTGCTGGATGAGTGCATGCATAGGATTAAAAATGTTGAGCTGGCTGAGCTCATAGGTGGATAGTTAAGGGGACTGCACTCAGGTATGAGGATGGAATGTCTAAATAGGTAAAAGGTACCTTAGTGTTTGGGAAGATGCCAAAATCGGGAGATGGGTGTCTTTGCTGGCGGAGGCATTAATATGCATACAATTTGATAATTGCATAATATGAGGGTGTTAAGTGAGGTGCCCATGTGGCAGGAGTGTAAGAGGATTTATAATGTAAGGGTAATTTTGTCGGAGATGTTATTATGCACAATAATCACAGGAGATGTATGTTGACGTGTGAGTGGGCGAGGATCTGGCAGATGGAGTATAACGTTGACAAATGCGAGGTTATTCACTTTGGTGGAAATAATAGCAAATTGGATTATTATCTAAATGGAAAACAATTACAGCAGGCAGCTTTGCATTTGGAGAGTTGGGTGAGTTTGCTACTGTGCAAAGGGACCTGGGGGTCCTTGTGCATGAGACACAAAAAACTAGTCTGCAGGTGCAACAGGTGATCAAGAAGGCAAATGGGATGTTGGCCTATATCGCAAGGGGGATAGAATATAAAAGCAGAGATGTCTTGCTGCATCTGTACAGGGCATTGATGAGGCCGCAGCTGGAAGACTGTGTGCAGTATTGGTCCCCTTATTTGCGGAAGGATATATTGGCGTTGGAGGGAGTGCATAGAAGGTTCACCAGGTTGATCCCAGAGATGAGGTGTGTTGATTATGAGGAGAGACTGAGCAGATTGGGTTTGTACTCGTTGGAACTTAGAAGGCTGAGGGGGGATCTTATAGAGACCAATGAGATAATGAAGGGGCTGGATAGGGTAGAGGTGGAGAGATACTTTCCACATGGAAAGGAAGCTAGAACTAGAGGGCACAGCCTCAAAATAAAGGGGGGGTCACTTTCGGACAGAGTTGAGGAGGAACTTCTCTCAGAGGGTGGTGAATCTCTAGAATTCTCTGCCCACGGAAGTGGTGGAGGCGACCTCGTTGAATATGTTTAAATCACGGATAGATGGATTCCTGATCGGAAAGGGAATTAGGGATAATAGGGATCAGGCGGGTAAGTGGAACTGATCCACTTCAGATCAGCCATGATCTTATTGAATGGCGGGGCAGGCTCGAGGGGCTCGATGGCCTACTCCTGCTCCTATTTCTTATGTTCCTATGTTCTTATGAAATAAAACAATTATTTGTTTCAACACGTCGTGGGAGCTGCACATCAAAGGATAACTCCGAAGTAGGACTCTTCCAGGCGAAAATATCAGATGTCGTTCATATATTGAGATGCATTCAGGCATTTTTTAAATCCCAACATTTTCTGTTTTTGTTTTGCATTAAACTAACATCGTTGAATTCATATTTTAAATAGACAGACTGCCTATTACAACAGGCATTATTTGTCCTCTCTGAATCCAGAAGCTACTTTCATCTATTTTCCGTCGGCTGTTGCTCACAGGCTAGTCATGCTCCTGTAGCTATTATTTACTAATTCAGCAATTGAGCAATTCAAATGTCGCCAGCATTCTGGCGACTGATTTGGAAACTGAAGACTTATGAATTTCCCTGATAGCAAGCTGCTTAACCACGTCAGCATCTAATTTATGGCACCGCTATGAATTGCCCTTGTCTGCATATTAGTGGGTGGCGTATTTTACGAGAAGTGAGGAATATTACTTACAATCCTTTGTAGTACTACCATATATTCGTCAGATAACTCTAAACGTCTCTTTAGTAACTGACATAGATTCCCCCATCACTTTTTGATGAATCCATTTAGCTAATTTAAAGATCCATAAATAAAGCATACAAATAATATATATCTAATAGTAGTAGAAATCAAGCATTCTCATCATTTTACACTTACAGTGCAGCCTTCTGGACGAGCCCAAATGAGCCACAGAACAATAGAATTGATACAGCTTCGAAGGGGAATACTTGACCCAGCTTATCCATGCCAACCAACAGACATGAGATAGATAGATAGGTAGGCAGACATGCCGGTATGTGGATAGGAATGTTGTGCCAGGTTGCTGGATGAGTGCATGCATAGGATTAAAAATGTTGAGCTCCCTCATTCCATCTTCCTCCAAATGACTCAAATAGATGTAATTTACAGCACTTATGGTGCAGATTCAGGTTCTGTTGAAAAGAAATTAGGGTATCTCCATGATCTCAGGCAATGATTTCCAGTCAGTGAGCACACTCTTCATAAAAATATATATGTTTCCCTCATGTTCCCTCGTACCCTTTTGCGACCGTTCTAGAACTCATAACGGTTGTTTTTTGCATACTCTGCCAAGGAAAATTGTTTGCTCCTATCTACGCTGCCTGTACGCATGACAATGTTGTATACATTAATTATGTTATCCCTCAGGTTTGTGCGTTCAAGGAAATCTCTCTGTACTCTCTCCTGAGAAATTGCATGCTTCCTGTAATTCTTCTGATGAGAACTGTATACAGTACACCAGCTGTGGCCTCATTAGTGTCTCCTGCAATTTTTTCATCTGAACACTACTCTTGTATTCTATACTTCTGGCAACGAAAGGCAACATTCCAGATGTTTTGTTTACGAACTAATCTACCTGCACTGTTGCGTTTAGGGACCTGTGCACTAGCACGCGAATATCTCTCACTTCATCTAACCCGCTCAGTATATTCCCGATTATTGTGTATATTCACTTTTACACTTTGAACTGACTAACTGTATTTCCTCATATTATCAGAATTGAAATCTATCTGCTACTTTCTTGCCTACTCTACCAAAGTATCAATATTATTTTGGAGCTTAAACCTATTCTTTGTACTCTGCACTACATAGCCACTTTTTGTATTGTTTGCAAATTTTCCAATTGTGCCTCGAGCATTCAAGACTAAACCATTATTTATGTAAAACAAGCAGCAGTGGCCCCATCACTAAGTCCTGCGGAACACAACTTGAAACAACTTTATATTTGTCAGGGCATTCATAGATAATTGTCCTTTGCTTCCTGCTACTCAGCCAACTTGGGTCAAGTTCATCACATTATGTTCTGCCCCATGGCCAGTATGCTGATTATCCCTGACATGTAAATATCCAGCTAAGTGACGTTCATCCAGCCTCTCAGAAGTCATTACAACAACTTGTCCACCAGCGAAGTGAGAATAACTGGCCTATTATGGTTTGGCAAATGATTTGTTTCATTTTTAAGCAGCTAATCATCTTTGCATTTCTCCACTCCCCCGGGCCTTCACCTGTCTCCAGAAAAGATTGCAAATTAGTGTTCAGACGAGCTCTGATTTCCTCCCCGACTTCCTTTACCTTACCAGGGACAAACAAACAGTGTTGTATTCAGTGTTCGATTCATTATTCGTGGATGGTTTTGGCTGTTGTTTTTTATTCTGAAACACTTACTTAATTGATCACCCGACAAGGTCAATGTGTGCCCTCATCTGAGTCTATCTCCTTTGGTATGCCCATTGGGAATTATTTCCGCAAATATTATTACAGGAAAAGTGTTGGCTGGAAGTGGTGTGCATGAAATGTTTCTACACATTCGGTGAATTGTTTGATAAATTCCAGACAGTAATATTTTCCTGATTAGGTGGGAACGGTCCTGCAAAATCTAAAAGGATTAGCTCCCATTGCGGATTGTCCTAGGTTGATGCGATATGTCAACAATAATGGGTTTGCCCGTGTTCTGCTATGGAAACATGAAGCAATGGTGACACTGCTGTATTCTGTGGTTCCAACTTTCCCACTGTTTTCTTTTCTTCAATTTTGGCCTTCGTTTCGCTATGAACCTCATGATGAAGCCTTCACCTCTGCAATCGAAAATCGTAGCATGCCGTCCCACTTCCTGACAGACATTATTCTGCCTATCTCTGTGGGTGTTTTATATATTTGGCGTGGCTCCTGTTACCTTTCTGAACGGGCAGTGTATAAATCTGTACTCCAGGGTGAAATCTCCCTGCGTGTTTTTATCCACATTTTCGTCTACCGTGATAGCTTCACCTGAACAATTGTCGGTCAGTGTAGTTTAGACTCCGATCACTTCCAGAAAAAGGACGACTACGTTGCTTTAATTTAAGTGGCCCGCCGTTGCTCTCAAATTGCTCCATAATGGCCTAGTCTGTCTCGTGGGGCTTTGATCCCGCCATCCTACCTGCACAGTTCTGCTTCCTACCCCGGCACTCTCGTGACCTGAGTTCAACTTTCCGAGATTCAGGAATACTCGTATAGATCATTCCTGAACAGGCTTGCTGCAGTAATTACAGCTGGCAAATATAATATGCTGATCCTTTTTGCAGAACCGTTCTGTTGTTTTGCCATCAATATTTTAATAATTGCAATAATCTCAGGAGCTCAGGTACATAATGGTCCTACAATGCAACTGGTTAGGTGATCTTAATCTCAGAGGATATCCCAAAAGTCATATTCTTCCCGGATAAGTAATCTTTGTCGTTTGAACTTTGAGAAACACGTAGGGAGTACCATGTTTGATTGTCAACATTTTCTGTTTTAGATTTAAACTAAGGGAAAGCTTTGATTGCAGATTTTCATGTGGCACTGCATCTGTCATCCCACGCAATATCTATCCTCCATTTCACCTAGGTGTACTGGCAACCTATTTTCTGATGTCTGTTTGTTTATGGCTCCCACTTGCCCTGAGTCTTTTTTAAAATAAGTCAGCTTTAGAGAAACACAAATGTCACCAGGCATTCACACTCCCAGTAGGGGCCAAAAATGAGTTTCCCTAATTCAGAATGTTTGTTTAACAACGTTCACATCAAACCAGTAGTACCGCTGTGTCTCAACACTTTTGTGCGCTAACTAGATTTTGTATTTCAGCCTGAGTGCTTTCTCATGCAGCAATGTAATTCTCAAAACCCTCTAATTATACCTTTAGTAAAGTACAGTGATGTCAATGTTCATTTTAAAAAATATAATCATTGAGCCCCTTCAATACCCTTTAATAAATCATCCCCGTCGGATGCTAAATATAGGAGTAATCAATCGCATTCATCATTCCCCCTCACAAAATGTAGCTGTGTACATTTATGTGTTGGTTAGGTTTCAGAAGTGGGTGAGTGGGGAAGTGTGCAGGTGGGTGATGGCTACTTGGCAAGCTGAGTCCCAAAGTAGTCGTCACTTTAGTAGCTTACTGAGGAGACTGAGTGTTAGGGGTAGACATGCCATGAGACAGATATGCAGCTGGAAAGTGGTTGATGTTGGCAGCATGTCCGCAGTTGGGCAGGAAGGTGGATATATTGTTGAGCTTTATGAATTAGAAGATGGTATGTCGCTAAACGGGTAATTAGTGATCATGTTTATACTATGGTTGGTGTGTTAGCTGGTTGTGGAGAACGGGTAAGTCATAAGGTTGGAGAGCTGTGTTCGTCTGGTGAATGTGAGATTGGTACGTGTGTGTGTGTGCGCGTGCGTGAGTGTGTGTGTGAAGTGACTTTATCAGATATGCAAATGTACAACTGTCTTGTGTTTGAATTGGCTTGGAAGGGTTGATTATTCATTCGTACAATGCAAATGTTGCTGTCTTTGTAGGCATTTGTCGCTAATCAGTAATTGCTTGTCAGCTCACTGGCATTCTCGGCCATTGCAGATGGCACTTAATTCATGCATGTTGCTAAAAAAACTCGATTCTTACGTCGGCCTGAGCAAGAATGGATGGGAGCTTTACTTCTCAAAAACAACAATATAGAATCAAATTAGTGTTCTGAGTCATTTCGTGGTAATCAGCAGCTTTTACTTTGAGAACTTTGTTATTGAATTAAAAAGTCACCACATATGCCGGTGGGATATCCGGACACAATATGTGATCCTTTACCTCCACAAAAGTAAAGAGCATTGCACTTATACTTTTGTCTCCGTACCTCTGTGGGCGGCTGAAGCACCTGAAGGTGATTTGGAGTCAGCCCACTGATTGTTTCACCCGATTACTGAGGACCCGTCTTGAGGACGTTGCCTGCACTTGAGTCCTTCAGGGCACCATCAAATTGATTCCCTCATGCATAGGTTAAAACGATATTCAGGGAAGCGATGGCATAGTGTTATTATTGCTGGACTCAAAATTCGGCAACTCAGCTGATGTTCTGGGGACCCGTGTTCGAATACCGCCATAGCCACGGTGGAATTTTAGTTCAACAAAAACTGTGAGGAATTAAGCATCGACTGCTGACCATGAAACAATTTTCGATTTTTTGAAAAAAAACATCTGGTTCACTCATGTTTTTAAGGAAAGGGGATCTCCACCCCCCTTCCGATTTGCCTGCACGTTTCTCCAGTCCCACCGTAGTGCAGTTGACCCTGAACTACCCTCTTAAATGGCTTCACAAATGGTTGCTTTTCGATGACTGCGGCAAGTATAGATGTAGTCTCTGTGTATGGGTGGTTTCCGTGGTGGAGTCGGCCACATTCACAACCCTTTTTAGTTTCTCTCTGTGTTAATGAGAGAAGGTGTCTTCCCAAGCTGTGACACATCCGGACAGGACGTTTTTTTTTAATCGCATCTGCAAAATAATGTGAAATTTCCTCAGCTTTCTGAGAAATTAGCTCCGTTGGTGATCTTAATTAACTATAGCGTCGTTGCAGAGCGACAATATATTGCATCAGTCTGAATTTTAGTCTGAGTAGTCAACTGATGGTCCCAAAAAAAATTCTTTAGGTGCATTTCGGGCATTTTCCACTCATATACGATTGAGACCGTGAACACAACTGACCCATCAAATTTATGCTTAGTGGATGTTTGTTTTGATTTCGCAAAGCTAGATTTGAGTAACTTACACATGCAGGCCACTTACGGACATTGCAGACCAGCTGGCCTGAATGCCCCTTCTGGATCTGAGCAAATTTAGACATCAGGTTTCATTGCATTGAGAAAATAAGTTAATCAGTCCGGTTATCTGCGGAGCCAGTTGCTTCACGATATTTAGTTCTGACAAATTTGTCATAGTACAGATCTATTTAATTTTGTAAATACACTGAAGCAAACGCAGTTATAACTCAACTTATCGATCCTTGTGCTAGGCATCGGAATTTCATGTACATTAACTGAATCCTTACGCAGTCAATGAACTAATTATTTCAATGCAGATATGCAAATTAATTGTATCATGATCTTAGCATGAATCCCTTGCAGAAGAAGCAGCGGTCAGAAAAGATGCAGGTAAAAAAGGAACTCTACGATAATTCGACAATTTATTTCATTTGATTTCTTCCAAGCGAGGCCATCATGATTAAATAGCGTCTACCAAGGAATTGAAACAATTTTGCTGTTCTAATATACCACGCTTTTGTTTTGAATGATATGTTTCCACCAACGTTTCCTTTCAAACATGTCAGTACAAATCGCGATGTCAGTCAGAATTTAATGCCCTTATCCAAATCGTATTTTCTTCCACGGGAATGGCAAGAAGTGTTCAATTGCTCAGTCACGCCATGCTTAAACTGAAAGGACATTGTAATTTTTTTTTTGGCAAACTCATAACTTCAGAAAACTTGTATACTCATTTTTGCCACATCAGAAAAAAAGATTTACGCATTCATCTTTAAAAAAATATGATTGAGAGGAATGGTGTTGTTTTGTTTATTATTCCAGAATATCTCAACAATCTGTTTCAAGTTTTATAAAAGAGTGAACCCAGAGGTCACAAATTGTCCTTGAAATAAACTTAATTAATCTGTAACCTTCAGAAGCAGTACTTCCGCTGTGCACATTGTTCTTCAGAGGAAATATATGAAGTTGTTTTCTTCAAACGTGAATTGGATGCATTTATTTAATATTTGCAACCTGGCACACAGTAAATACAATAATTTAGACAAGTGTAGACCATATTTCCGACGAGGTCTACTTTGCAATGCACTACAACTTTAATTAATCCTTCTGCTCAACTGTACTTTCTCAGCATAGCTCATGTTTTGTGACTATGGAAGCGAAATATTTATCTATATGAGCGTTGATTAAATTCCACGACATTCTACCCAAAGGCAATTTTTCATATTTATGTTAACATTACTAGATGGGCATCTGATTAAATAGTCTGTTTTGTCACCTGGACTCTAATGAGCAACTTCAGCGTTTGGGGGGTTTAATTCATGAAACAATCCGAGTAGTTTCCATCACGCTCCTCAATTGTGCGCTTCAGATTGTGGACTTGGTTTGGTGAGAAAGCAGCTGAGAACACTGCCGCATATTTCTTGTGATTGACATGTACTTGAGGCCATTGCATTTATTGGCTCTTCTGGTTCAATTGTTGATCAACTTAAAACGGCTGTTATTTGTGTTGACAATTGGCACGTATGTATATTATTCTCACGATGTGGAGATGCAGGGGTCAACACAGTAAGAAATCTCACAACGCCAGGTTAAGGTCCAACAGGTTTATTTTGGTAGTTTTTACTTTTGCTACCAAATGAACCTGTTCGACTTTAACCTGGTATTGTGAGACTTCGCACTACTATTCTCACGCCATTGATTGGAGTCTACTGGGTAATTTGTTGTTGGACATGCTAGTTCCCTGGGACTATGCTCCCTAAATAATACTTGTCAATAATCTGTCCACGTTTGATCTTGTCCAGGTATTTTTTGTCTGCAGACACTGCGTTTTTCCCCCATTTAAGTGTTCATACAAGTGGTACCGAACATTGTTGAATAATCTGAGAATACTCCCACATATTTTGGCAAGATGGAGGGAACGACAGTCATGTACAACTTGAATATAACAGTGTCTACCACAAAACCCTGTCGTAGTCGTGATCCAATGCCCTGGTATGCAGTGACTTTCTACGAGGAAGACAGAACTCTGTTCACCAGGTTTCACTTAAAATATGGCTCAGAATTTACACTTGATTTGCATTGACTTTCATTTGCCGGGGGCTCCCTCGTACAACGGTCCGTCAAATGCTGATTGTATGTAAAGAACAGTGACTCTAACCTAAACGCGGGAAACTACTACTTTTTCCATTTTTGGGGGAAGGCTGGGATAATGTCAATAACAATTGGTTGTGCGGAACACAGAATAAACTTCAATGAGCACTGTGATGCTTCTTAATTATTGCTTGATAGCATAGTCAACGAAAGTTTCCGTCGATTCCTGATTTTTCCGAATACATTAGATGTTTCTTTCTCTGTGCACATGATGCACGACTGTGTGATACAGGCAATTTGTCGTGCACATTCCAACTTTGATTTGAACTCGAAAATGTTGTCTGTGTGGGCGGGTGATTCTGAAACAAAAGTCTTCATGAACCACGTGGAATGTTGTCATGAACACAACGTATGTTGGTTCCTGTGCTATTGATCGTTGCTTGTCGGAACGGAGATTAAGAAGAATTGTCTGAATAATGGTCTCTGATGTCGGCGATTTAGCACAAGGCCGACATTGATGTTCAAAACAAGACGCCTGTTGCGAAATGATAGTACATTATTCACCCCTGCCTTTTGAAATGATGTTGTGGATTCATGCGCAGCTCAGTTGTCGATGATAGTCCTCAGAACTACTTTCCGAACGGTGCACCATAATTCATGACAAAATGTGTGACCAGTATATTGATTTGTACTATCCGTTCTTTAAAATGTGTGTCCTCCTGTGTTGCGTTTTGTGCTTCATCTATATGTAAATCCGTTTCAGTTGCTGACGTAATTCCTTCCAATCGCCTTTGAAGCAATGTTGTATGCAGTTGCCTGAGGAAAATATTAGATTATTGTATTCGTCAGACTATAAAGTTGTGCGTATCTTCATCAGTACACAGTTCAGAACTTTACAGTTGTGCATTTCTTCATCAATATATAGTTCAGAACTTTACAGATGTTGTGAATTCAATCCACCACCACTCTGCAAGTGTCGCACAATGAAATGGATGGTGGCCCCAGTATGAAGATTGTACTCTCTGCACCTTAACTGCACAAGAACTTGCTGCAGTTGGATATTAAACATGTGCTCAAGTGAAGTTTCCATCCTGATCGGTCGGGAAACGTTTCCTGCAGACCAGTTTACGATATTTTTCACAACATAGGCATCACTGTCAATCTGTCTACAACAAAACAAGAACTCATCCACGGAATTGAAATCTCTCACAATGGGTATTTGTTGGTCTGATGATGCCTCAGTTTCTTTCGAATGTTCATTACCTAAGCAAAGATCAATTTTGCAGTATATTAACTTTCAAAATTTGGTTTGAAGCACGGAAAATGATGGAAATCTGATGTCAATGATGAGGAAACGTTTCACAGCTGTACCACAAAATCTTATGATTATACCTGACGGAGAAACACGATAAACCGTGGAGTAATGATAGAAAGCCTGCCTGTCGTACCACAACTGGTTATCAAGCACACGCTGTAGGAACTGAAAAAGCAATGGGACCTCTTGTTGAGCAGACAACACACGTTACTAATGGTATACTTCCTGACCTGAAATGCACTACCATGAGAAACCGTCCGTGCCCGAACTTGTTCGTCTCTGCAACAGGCAGTGTCTCACCATTATGGCGAGGGATCAACTGTAAGGCTGCAGAAGCCACGGTGACCACGGCAATTTCAATAAGCTTCGGAGCATCTCCCTGCAAAGTATAATGAAAAAAATGTTTGCTGCATTGCCAATGTCAGATGAAAAACCGCACCCAAAAGCTTTTTTTTTCAGAACTGGAAGAACGACAGTAAATGCATTATTGGTTTGTCACCCGCAACGCGCATGTTACAAACACGGCAGGCAACTTAATATTCCCTTCCGAAATCGCACAAAAGTATTTAGCAATACAAGCAAAGATGTTTAGTTCATGCATCGATGGGGAAAACAAAGCATTGCCCAACGAAGCGCTTCAATATAAATTCACCTTTCTCTGGCAACACAAGAGAAAGTTCGCTCTGGCTAAATGACTAGGTCTTCGATACAAAAGCATTCAAATAGTCAAATGCATTTGTATTGACACTCCTTGAAATATATTGCTCTCTCACTCCTCTCTGTCCTTTGCCGTGAGGGACAATTTCACCATTGAGGTTATGAGCCTTGTGCATCTAAAACGAAGACAACATCTGCTAAATCGTCATGAGAGAGCCGTTCTACTGTGTCAATGACCGCTATATTTCATGCTAAGTCCGACATTGTCAAATGAAAAACAAAATCACACTCCTGTGTGAATTTCCTTGACCATAAGCATCAGGGACATATATGGCATCAACGACGATGCAGCCAAACATCCTGCTGCACGAATTTCCAGTGTGAAGTTGAAAATGTCGACAACTTCACACAGCTATGTTCCACAGAAAGCAACCAGCGATCAACACGTTTTGAAATTGACATTCCTACCGAAAAAAAAGGCTGCATCAATCCTTGCCATGCTTTCCAAGATAGAGTGGACAATTGTACCGTTCAATTGTACATTGTGAAATTGTCAACGCTGAGTGTGTTCCCCGACTGTAGTGAGGACTGGATGAGCACTTTGGACAGGAAAACCAGCTGAACGGCTCCCACCTCCACCGCCGAGATATCTGGTCGGCATTTCTTAAATCAAGAACTCAGTGGGCCCGGATCGTGCTAATGCAACCGACCCAGAGTCGTCAGTAAAACAACGGCACCTGTGTTTCGGCTACCTTCATCTGATGGACGTAGGTGGAGTAGTCAATGGTCACGTGCATTTCGAACTCATCTTTGACGAAATCCATGTGTGTAGAGCTGTGCACAACCATACGCCAATACATCGGAAGTTAGAACATGTCAATGCATTGTGGTTAATGCGAACAGACAGGAAAAACTCATTGGGTCCAGAAGCTTAGAAAAATAAAATAAATAAAGAGGAGCCGAAAACAACGAAGGAGGCGAATTGTGTTCCTCATATGACAACGTCGAATGCAGATGTTGCATGTTCTGCCTTGGCAGAGGACGATTCTCAGCCATATCTGCGATGTTGAGCACAACTATGACCATCACAGCAGAAAGCATTGCTTTTCAACAGATAAAGCAACTACAAATCATGGACAAAAAATTATTGGTGAGATTCGTTCGTGCAGTTAATTCATACATTTGTTTGAATGGCATGGGTCTGATAATTTTGACACTAACACTCAATATTTTGTAGATACAATTGTTCAGGATTTGTTCGGTAGGGTATATTATTCATGCATTTCTATAGCAGTTTAGAACAAGAGGGTGGTTTACAAATTGGTAGACTCCCACTTTCCTTTGAAATTGCAATTTCAAAGGAAAGTGGGAGTCTACCAATTTGTTGTTGACCCCGACAATCGTGTTTGCTGCTCATGTCAATTGAATGGTCGTATCCCTCTCCAAATGTTATTGCGGAACAATATTTTTTGTAGGACAGTGAGGCAAATTTGTAATCGTTATTATTTGTTTATATTTCTAAGTCGAATCATTTTAATTAATTGAATTACCTTCGACCAGCAGTTATATTGGAACTGAACACGTATCCGAATAGCATTCACTGTGACTTCTGGAAGCCGGTTCATATTTAAAAACAATGGCGACATAGCCACAACAGAGATTGTTGTTAAATGTTTCTCGTAAATTTCGATATGCCTGAGAGTATTTCCAATTATTTATACGTGTAATGTATGCGTTGAATGTTTGGGATTTTTTGCGGGGATGACGTCAGTGCAATATTTTGATGGATATATTGTGCAACATTCAACATTCTCTCCATGAAAGTTGACGTAACAACGCAATTTATCTAAATTTTCAACGAGCAGTGGCATGAAAAGAGCTGTCGGCTATCCAAGCATTCTGAAAATCCTTCCGGTGATGTGATTTATGTTTTATGTTATGTTGGAGCTATCATGTCGAAGCTTACATTCCCGAAATCCATGATTGACTGGTCATCCGTGAGATGAGAACCAAAATGTTGCTCGCAGAATATGATTTACAAGTCGTCTTTATTTTAAATTTAGATTTTGAAGAATTGCAAACGGCCATGAAAAACTTAGGTGGGAAAATCTATCGATTCTAATGCTATATTTCCATTCTTCATTGCGGCATTTTGTACCCGACAATATTGTTTAAAATTCGTAATTTATAAAATGTCAACTTAGACATAGATATCTCGTTTCTTTATTGATACACATATTCATTCATCTAAAGACAATATTACACCATTCTATCTGAAATGACACATGCATGCAAAAAAGAAATCTATGCCAAGCACAATATCTGACAACTTCGAAACTGTAGAAATGTTCCATAAATTTGGGTACCCGGAGCAATTTTAATATCTCAAAGCCATTGTGATTGCTGCCAGCGTCCACTGATCCAGGCTGAGATAGAAATGGGGAGTGCAGTCTCTCCTATTTGATTCCAATAAGAGGAGTGGAGTTGTAATATGGGAAGGGTGATCCCCATCACTGACTCCAACAGCGCCACCAGTGGGGACCAATTGTTGCATTCCAATGTGTCTAATGGTCACATGCTTTGAAAGCAATCTCATGGTGAACTGCTTAAGTGAGTGCACTGCTGACAGGATGAACAGTTGAGTGGCTGAGTAGATGGTAACTGTGATTTTTGTAATTAAGAATGATCTGTGGCAATTATTCAGAGAGGTTGGTGAGTGGATAGCGGAGTTGCATCAATTATTGAAGTGCTCAGGTAAGATGATGGCAGATCTGGGCTTGAAGGTAGATGGGGAACTTGGTGTGGTGGACCATTGCGTGCTGTGCTAATTAGATTGCGCGGATAGCTGGGAAGATGGCTTCGGTGAGAGCTGGGATGGCTGTGAGTGAGTAAGTAGGTGGGGAGATGCGAGCGGGCGCTTATCATGGTAGATTTGTACGTCATTGAGATCGGCGAGATGGATAGTTTTGCCGACTGAACACTAGGCAAAGGCGAGAGATCAATCGACAAACGCATGAGAAGGCATGTCAAGTGGGCAAGTAGGTAAATGGATGAGGTGTGTGCGTAAGTGGGTGTATGGGTAGAATTTCAGGTAGATGAGAATGAAAGTGATGCCATGCCTGGGTATGATCGTTGACGAGAAGCGTGCACGTGATTAAAGTAGTTTAGCGGGTCTGCTGGAGAGTTGTGTGAGGTCAGCAGTTGCGCGATTGGAGCCTTGACTCGTTTGTGTGTGTACATAGGCGCCTGGCATATTCTGGCAAGAAGGGTCAGTGGTTTCCGGCGAGATTATGATGTGTGTAGTTTTTGACTGAGAATATCTGGAAGTGTACAAAGTGTTGCAGTTGCTCTGATGTGTCAGTTTGTGAAACGGCAGTTCGGACAATTGTCTGAAGTGGTTAATTGAGAACTTGCGTGATGGCTAAACGGACATATGCAATAGGTCGGCAGATGGATGTGTTGGAAGAGGTGGCTACGCTGTTGGTTATGAGGTAGTTCTTGATTTGAGAAGTAGAAGAAGTAGCTGGGAAGATGGAACGATGGATGCGGGTGCAGAACGCACAATAGGGGAGGCGGGACTGAATGACTGGGCAGGCGTTGAAATAGCAATCAAATATAGAATATAGAATCAGGGAAAGCCATTCGGCTCTTCGAAACTGCTCCATTAATTGTGACCATAGCTGAAAGTCCAACCCAAATAGCCTAATCCCCCTTCCAACCATATCATTTGACCCATTTCGTCCAAGACCTATGTCTAACTCCGTCTTGCTTGAAAACATACAGCATTTTTCCCTCGACTTCTTTCTGGCGCACTTAGTTCCAAGAGCATACCGCTTAGTGGCTGAAAAAATTCCCCGTCATCTCCGTCCTAAGTATTTCCAACATTAGCATAGACTATGATCCCTGGAACTGGACAACAGCTTCAACATCCTTCCCGTATAAAACTTTCATGTCCTGCTAGATTTTTATAGCTTTCAATGAGTTATCCGTTCATTCTTCTGAACTCCAGCGAATGCAATACTAACCGACTCGACCTATCCACATGTACCGGTCTCTCTGTGTCCAGAAATGGCCTTACAAACATTCACTGTGCTTGCTTGATAGCAAGACCATACTTCCTCCAATAAGGAGATCAGTAATGCACAAAAGACTGCAGGTGTGGCCGGAAATAGGCACTGTATAACTGCAGCAAGACTTCGCTGCTAACGCACCCCGATCCTTTCGCTATGAATGCCAGTTTGATTTATTTTGCCTTATTCACTGCCTGCTGAAGTTGCATGTTTCTCTTCAGTGACTGGGCAGCAAGGTGGCACAGTGGTTATCACTGCTGCTTCACAGCGCCAGGGATACAGGTTCAATTCCAGGTCACCGTCTGCATGGACTTTGCACATTCTCCCCGTGTCCGCGTGGGTTTCCTCCAGTTTCCTCCCACAGAGGAAAGACCAAACATGTGCTGGTTAGGTTGTTTGGCCATCTTAAAATTAACCCCGGTGTCAGGTGGATTAGCAGGGGAAATATGAGGGGTTACAGGAATAGGGCCTATGTGGGATTGTGGGCGGAGCAGACTTCATGGGTGGAATGCCCTCCTTTTGCACTGCTGGGATTCACCGATTTTTCTATTCTATGACAGAACATGCATCTCCTCGAGATCTACAGCCATCCGGGTTGTATTCTGAATTGTAATTTTTGCTATCAGAGTGTATATCCTAACGTTTAAACACTTCATGCTCCATCTTTAGCGGATACCGGCAAACAACAATGGTGCAGATTCCACTCGAAGTCACTCGACATCAAGACTTGGAAATATTTCGCCGTTCCTTCCCTGTCACTGGATAAAAATCCTGCAACTACCTCCACAACACAACACTATGGGCGAAGTCAAGTTCAAATGAATCAGTTTTGTACTATCCTATCAAGCACTCTGCGCTCGGTTGATTTTACCCTTTACACTCCTGGTCAGAAGTCGATGCTGGAGAATGGCTTCACTGGGCCACAGAAACCTTTGCATGTCAGCTGGCGCCCTCGCTGTCAGACATCGATCTATTCTCACCAGGTATTACTGTGCATCCACTATAACACCCAATCACCGACCATCAATGGGAAGGAGTGGCACAGTCACAGAATGGTTAGCACTGCTGCTCACAGCGCCAGGGACCCAGGTTCAAATCCAACCATGGACCCCTGGACTGCCTGTGTGGTGTTTGCAGGTTCTCTCTGTGCCTACGTGGCTTCCCTCTTGATGCTCTACTTTCCTACCACAGTTCAAAGATGTAGGATTTATGTTGAATGGCCATTCTAAATCGCTCCTTTCGTGGAACTCATGCTAAATACGTGGAGTTTGATTTGATTTATTAATGTCACATGTATTAACGTACAGTGAAAATTATTGTTTCTTGCACGTTATACAGACAAAACATACCGTTCATTGAGAAGGAAATGAGAGAGTGCAGAATGTAGTGTCACAATCATAGCGAGGGTGTAGAGAAACATCAACTTAATGCTAGGTAAGTCCAATCAAAGGTCTGACAGCAGCAGGGAAGAAGCTGTTCCTGAGTCGGTTGGCATGTGCCCTGAGAATTTTCTATCTTTCTCCCGAAGGAAAAAGGTGGAAGAAATAAGATACGGGGTGCGGGGGTCCGTAATTATGCTGGCTGTTATGCTGAGGCAGCGGGAAGTGTAGACAGAGTCAAAGGATAGGAGGCTGATTTGCACCATGGATTGGGCTACATTCACGACCCTTTGTAGTTCCGTGGGGTCCTGGGCAGACCAGGAGCCATGCCAAGCTGTGATACATCCAGAAATAATGATTTCTATGGTGCATCTGTAGACGTTCATGAGAGCTGTAGCTGACATGCCAAGTTTCCTTCGTCTTCTGAAAAACTAGAGGCGCTGGTGGCCTTTCTTAACTATAGTATCGGCATGGGGGGACCAGGACAGGTTGTTGGTGATCTGGACAAGTAAAAACATGAAGCACTCGACCCTTTTTACTTCGTCCCATTGGTGCAGACAGGGGCATATTCTCCTTTACGCTTCCTGAAGTCGATGACAATCTCCTTCGTTTTGTTGACATTGAGGGAGAGATTATTGTTTCCACACCAGTTCACTCGATACTTTTTCTCATTCCTATACTCTGTCTCGTCATTGTTTGAGATCCGAACCACTACGGTGGTGTCTGCAGCAAATTTGAAAATCGAATTGGAGTGGAAAATGGCCGCACAGTATAAGAAATATAGTAGGGGGCTGAGAACACAGCCTTGGGGGGCACCGGTGTTGTGGATGAGCGTGGAGGAGTTACAGGGATTACAGCGTTGCAGGGTTACACGTTTACAGGGATAGGGCCTGGGCGAGATTGTTTTCAGTACAGACCCTATGGGCCGTCTGCATTTCGGCATTCTATGTGTACTTAAACTGCAAAGACTGCAGTGGTTTTAATGGCAGCTCACCACCATATTTTCAGCGGGATTGAAACGATTGAATTTTCCTGAGTTTTCAACAATGAAACGGGAATGTTAACAAAACCATTGCTTTAATGGAAATTAGGGATAATATTGGATTTAAGAAAGAGCCACACAAAAAGTTCAAAAAGATGGCAAACCAGAGGATTGGGAACAGTTTAGAATTCAAAAAAATGAGGGTCACGGACCTGAGTAAAACGGGGAAAAACCGTGTATTCGAGTAAGATTGGGGAAAACAGAAACAAAAAAATAACTCAACTCAAAAATGACTCAATGTGAGGAACAGAACTATTGGTGAGCAGATGTATAGGTTGCTTACAGTCAGGGCAACTTATGATGGGGAACATTGCGGAACAGTTGAATACATGCTCTGGTTCTGACTTCACCAGATTAGCTAAAATCTCAACTAAAATCCCACTCATTTACACAGGAGGTGGAGAGAAATCAGGAAATTATAGACAATTAAGCCGAATAGTGTGGGAAATAATGGAATACGTAATTAAATATTTATTACGGAACACTGATAAAACAATAGTAGGATCGGAGAGATTCAGCATGGATTTATGAAAGTGACATCATATTTGAAATATCTTCGGGGATGTAACCAGTGGCACAGAAGAGATAAGGTGCACAATTAAATAACTTGCGATTCGTGGCAGAACATTAAGATGGAAAGAAAACTGTTTGGTGGACAGGAAGCAAAGAGTCGGAATGAATGTGTACATTTCCCAATTGCTGGCTCTGACCACTGTGATACCACAGAGTTCAGTGCCGGGTCCCCAGCTACTCACTATACACAATAATGTTTCAGATGTGGAGGCTAACTGTTATATGTTGAAATGTGCAGATGACACAAAACTGGTCGGGAGGGTATGATTGAAGGAAGATGCAGAGATGTTTCAATGTATTTTGTGCAATTTGAATGAGTGGGCAAATGAATGACAAATGCAGTATAATTTGCATAAATTTGAGGTTCTCCAGTTCAGTAGCAAATACGTGAAGGTAGATTACTATCAGGACGGCGATAATTTATGAGAGGGGGATGCGTAACGAGGTCTGGGTTTCCGCGCACACTAGTCCTCACTGGTCATGGTTAGGTACATTGGCCGTGCTAAATTCTCTCTCAGTGCACCAAAACAGGCGCCAGAGTGTTGCGGCTGGAGGATTTTCACAGCAAATTCATTGCAGTGTTAATGCAAGCCTACTTCACAGAAATCATAGAAACCCTACAGTACAGAGAGAGGCCATTCGGCCATCGAGTCTGCAGCGACCATAATCCCACCCAGACCCTACCCCCACATCCCTACATATTTACCCACTAATCCCTCTAACCTACGCAACTCAGGACACTAAGGGCAATTTTTAGCATGGCCAATCAACCTAACCCGCACATCTTTGGACTGTGGGAGGAAACCGGAGCACCCGGAGGAAACCCAAGCAGACACGAGGAGGATGTGCAAACTCCACACCGACAGTGACCCAAGCCGCGAATCGAACCCAGGTCCCTGGAGCTGTGAAGCAGCAGTGCTAACCACTGTGCTACCGTGCCGCCCTTGTGACACGAATAGATAAACCTTAAACGTTTCGACATTGAACGTAAACATGCAGCTGCAGCAAGCAGCGAAAAAGGCAAATGGTATGTTGGTGTTAATAGCGAGAGGATTCGAGCACAGGAACAGGGATATCTTGCTGCAATTAATTCATTTCTCGGTGATGTTCCACAACTGCAGTATTTAGCGCAGCTTTGGTCTCCTTACCTGAGGAAGGGTGTTCTTTCTCTAGAGGGAGTGCAGAGCAACTTTAACAGTCTGCTATGCTATGAGGAGAGAATTAGTCGGTTGGGATTTTATTTGCTGGAGTTCAGCAGAATGAGGTCAGAATAATAAAAACCTATTAAATCCGAACAGGAGCGAGCAGGGTAGATGCAAGATGGATGTTGCCGATTGTGAGCTTGTGCAGAACCTGGGGTGACAGTCTGAGGATACAATGTAGTCCGTTTAAAGCAGAGACTGTTTTTTACACGCAGGGAATGGTCAGCCTCTGGAATTCGCTACCGCAGGAAGACATTGAGTCCAAATTTTTGTATGTTTTCAAGAAGCTGTTCAATAAAACATGGGGGGCGAAGGGGATCAAAGGAAATGTTGGGAAGACTGGAACAGGCTCTTGGGTCGGATGATTGACCTTAATGAATGGTGGTGCAAGATCGAGGGGCCAAATTGTCTCCTCCTGCTCCTCTTTTCTACGTCTATTTTTGACAGTCAACTAGAGATAGGCGATAAACAGTGAGCTAACCAATGTGGCCCACATTCTATAAAACATGTTTTTTTTAAAAATTGTCATTCGAGCCCACTCACTCAGCTTGTCCACTTCACACAGCCGCATCTCTGCATTCAACGATCGGCTTATCCTCAAACCGAGCTTTCTGACATTTGCAGATTTGGAGATATTGCATTCAGTTTCCACATAGAAATCATTAATATATATATATATATATATATAACGAATGGTCCAGTTCACAGAACCGACTATGACGTCCGTAATTGTCACTGTCTGATGTTCAGAAGACTTCTTCCTCCCCTTTGTTTTCTGTCCGTCAACCAGTTTTTTATCATCTCAATATCCTTCCGCAAACACACAGCTTCAATTGACACGTCTATCTATTGTGTGGCACTTTGCCGCAAATCTTCAACAAGACCATCGGCTCCACCTCACAAAATCTACTAATTGCACCCTTACAGAATTCCAGTACATATGTTAAGCATGTAATCCCTTTCATGACTCCCAGCTCATTCTGTGCGATTCTGCTAAACGTTTCTCAGTTCCCTGTTACAAAATTGTGATAATCGGCTTGTGCATTTCCTCACCACCGACGTCAATCTGACTTGTCTATAATTCTCTTTTTTTTAAATGATGAGAGCGATTTTATGAGAAAAACTACAAGTGCTGAGCGAAGCTGATAATGGGAATTTTCAGATCCGATTTTTGGGCGAGTCCAAATTGCAAATCTTGTGCACATAGCACACAATGGACTAGACCATTTCTAGCCACTTGAACGAGGGGGTGAATGTCAGTTGCCAGGACGGTGGTTGCAACAAGCAGACAACCGACAGGTCTGAGAGATCTGTCAGCTGTCTGCTGCTGTAGCCGGCCTCAATACTGCACCCTGGCAAAAGCCGCCCCCTCTCCCGCCAGCTAACCCGGTCTCCCCGTTCGGAAATATCGCCTTAAACACACCGCATTGACCGATCGGTCCCCCTCCCTAACCCCCGCCCCCAGCGGTCTCTATGCTGAGTGGCAGGGGCCGCCCTCCTTCCGAATCACCCCTCCGCTTCAAGGTTTACGTAGAAACATAGAAAATAGACGCATGAGGAGGCCATTTGGCCCTTGGAAACTGCTCCACCATTCAATACACTCATGGCTAACCGTCCAACTCAATAGGCTAATCCTGCATTCTTCCCATAACCTTTGATCCCTTCCGCCCCAAGTGCTATATCTAGCCGTCTCTTGAATACATCCAATTATGTGGCGTCAACTACTTCCTATGGTAATGAACTCCACAGTCTCGCCAGAGTCTGGGTGAAGAAATGCCTCCTCATCTCCGTCCTAAATAGTCTAAGCCGGACTTTCAGTCTGTGACCCCTCGTTCTGGACTCCCCCACCATTGGGAACATCCTCACTGCGTCCAGCCTCACTAATCCTGTTCGAATTTGATATGTTTCTATGAGATGCCCGCTCATTTGTCTGACCTTCAGCGAAAATAATGCTAACCTAGTCAATCTAGCCTCATACCTTAGTCCCGCCATCCCCGGAATCAGCCTGTTCAACCTTCGCTGCACTTCCTCGAGCGCAAGAACATCCTTCCTCAGAAAATAAGACCAAAATTGCCCATAATGCACAACTATGGTCGGTACAGAGTCGATCGGCGAAATGGCCGCCTTCTTGACCTTAGGGATTCTAGGCTTCTGTGACAACGTTCTAGGTGTGGCCTCACCAAGGCCCTGAATAATAGCAACAACATATCGCTGCTCCTCTATTCAGAACCTCTCGCAATTTAGGCCAACTACCATTTGCCTCCATTACCGCCTGCTGCACGTGCACAAATACCTAGAGGGACTGGTGCACAAGGAAACCCAGGTCCCGCTGCACACTCCCCCCTCCCAAACTACAGCCATTCATGTAGTAATCTTCCTTCTTGTTTTTGTTTTCTCTCCAAAGTGAATAACCTCACATTTATCGAAACCATCTGTCATTGATTTGCCCACTCACCCAATCTGTCCAGATCATGCTGAATGATATCTGCATCCTCATCACAGGCCAGCCATTCACCAAACTTGGTATTATCTGCACACTTTACATGTTGTTCCCTCATCCAAATCATTAATAAATACTGTGGACAGCTGGGGTTCCAACAACGATCCCTGCCAGTTTGAAAATGACCCATTTATTCCAAAGCTTTGCTTCTTCTCTGTCGAACAGTTTTCTAGCCATCTAGAAACTTAGAAACATAGAAATCCTACAGTGCAGAAGGAGGCCATTTGGCCCATCGAGTCTGCACCGACCACAATCCCACCCAGGCCCCATCCCCACATATTTACCCGCTAATCCCTCTAACCTACGCATCTCAGGACTCTCAGGGGCAATTTTTTTTTTTAACCTGGCCAATCAACCTAACCTGCACATCTTTGGACTGTGGGAGGAAACCGGAGCACCCGGAGGAAACCCACGCAGTCACGAGGAGAATGTGCAAACTCCACACAGACAGTGACCCGAGCCGTGAATCGAACCCGGGACCCTGGAGCTGTGAAGCAGCAGTGCTAACCACTGTGCTACCGTGCCGCCCATATCTATCCCATATGCTATAATGTTGTCGATAATTGCTCATGAGGGACTTTGTCATACGCTTTCTGAAAGTTCAAATATACCACATCGACTGGCACCCTCTTGTCAACTCTACTACTTACATCGTCAAAGAATGCCAAGAGATTTGTCAAGCATCATTTCCCGTTCACTAATCCATGCTGACTCTGTGTTCTCCGGGCACTGCATTCCAAATGCTCTGCTCTAAAGTCCTTAATAATAGAGTCGAGAATGTTCCCAACTTCCGATTTTCAGCGTACTGGTCTATAATTCTCTGTTTTCTCTGTATCTATTTTTTGAATATTGGAGTTTTGAATATTGATATTAGCTACAATCCAATCTGCAGGCACTATTCAAGATTCTATAGAATCCTGGAAGAAGACCAGCGATGAATACACTATTTCGAGAGCCAATTGCTTATGTACTCTGAAATGTATATTAACAGGCCCTGGGGATTTATTCACCTTCAATCCCATCAATTTCCTGAGCACCATTTATCCAGTAACATTGATCTTCCTCAGTTCTTCCCTCCAACTAAATCTTGCATTCTTCAACATTTCTGGAATCTGATTTGTGTCCTCTTTTTTGAAGACTGAACCAAAATATGCTCAGCAATTTATTCGTTCCCCAGTATACATTCCACCGTCTCTGTCGGTAGGGGACTTACACTTGTCTTCACCACCTCTTTGCCTTCACGTATATATCGAAACTCTTAGTGACTGTCTTTATGGTCCCTGCAAGCTTACTTTTGTACAGCATTTTCCCCATTTTGATCAATCCCTTGGTCCTTCTCTGTTGAATTCTAAACTGCTCCCAATCCTCAGACCAATTATTTTTCTTGGCCAATCAGTATGTTTCTTCCTTGGATCGGATATTCTCTCTAATTCCCTTTGTAAGCCATGCATTGGCCCGCTTACCCGTTTTGCTTCTGTGTCAGACAAGAATAAACAGTTGTTGTAGTTCTCCTATGCATTCCTTGAATGCTTGACATTGCCTATCCACTGTCATCCTTTTAAGTATATCTCCCACATCTATCAAGGCCAAATCATCCCCTCATATCGTCATAGTTTCCTTTATAAAGATTCAGCACCGTAGTCTCCGAATCAGCTGCTTTACTCTCCATCTTGAGAAACAATTCTATAATGTTATGCTCGAAAATCCCCAAGGGTCTCAAACAAATAGATTGGCAATGATTCCCTTCTCATTACACATACCTAGTCAATGATGGCCTGCTCTCTGGTTGGTTCCTCCACATATTGTTCCAGACGTTAATAGAACAATTACTGTCAAACAAGTATAATCAAAAAACGGTAATGAACTCCATGTTGCTATTTACATTACTTCTTGCATGACATAAGCATACGTTTCTTTCAGAAAAAGAAGTGGCGACAAAAGATGCAGGTAAAAAGAAGGGCGATGCAATAATTTTGTCACCTTTTAAAAGTGCCATTACTCCTAAAGACTGTAGAACAATTCGGTACTAATTGAAATACTTTTTTACGATTCAAACATTCAAGTGTCCATTTTGACGAAAAAGGCATTACATTCCCCATCAAATCGAGTCGAAAATTTCAGTGGAAATATGGAATTCAGTCAAACATCAACATTCCTTAGCTCAAATGTATGTTGTATTAGAGCATATGATAGACATGGTCAACGTTTGCATCATGGTTTTTCACAAATGAAGTGGCATTGTCAACATTTAGGAGAGTTCAGTGGTATTGGTACATACTCGGATACGTTGCTGTCAATTCCAAATGGATGCTTCGAGAATAATAGGCTCGTTGTTTTCAGAATTAATTAGGCGTATTGGACATTTTCATCCTTCAGCTATTGTAATTGAATTGTTTATTGTTGTGTTCTTTTAAAGGATTCTAACATAACCAGCTAATGTAATTCATAGCAATCGGGTCTACATCATCCTACACATGGAAACACGAAGTCAAATGCTGTCCTTGAAAAAGTTCAATTAATGCGGAATTTTCAGAAGTAATATTTTACTGTGAATTATCGGGGCTATTTATGAAAGAAAGCTGAATTGCTCAAATGTATATTAAGGAACAGGATTAATTTTGTATGAATAACCTGGGATATGAATACGATGGTAAGCATGGAGTGGACCACATTTTCCGTGACTGCTTCTTTGCTAAACATTGCGACGACAGATTTGCTGCACGGAGAACTCGAATTTTTCGTCAAATTACAATATCTCGTGATTTCCTGGGATATGAAAGTGATTTCAGCTTTGAGTATATTCAGGGGCTGATCGTCCACGATTTTTGAAGCATTCACAGTTATCTGCGTGATTGTATTCTCCCTCAATAAAGCCCAAAATAGTTGAAAATTCGAAACATGAATTTGGACATATACCCAATATTCGGAACAATGAAATTCTGTCGTTGGGCAGTAGTATGTCTAAATACGTTCAGTACGAGGCTTATAACTATTGTAAACTTGCAAACACATATAAAAAAGTCACGACTCGAGGACCTCATTATTGTTCTAACTTGCAGGAGCAAAATTTTCTTGTGCAACAATCACTTGTGTCAGAACATAAAAACACAACAGTTGGAAATGAAAAACGGGTCAAACAGTGTCTGTAGAGAGATATCGAATTAACATTTTGGTTCGGGATGCTGAATTCTTGAAGCATATTATTTGCTTTCATATTCCAGGATCAGAAATCAATCGATTCCGGAAAAATGTAACGTTGTTTTCTTAAGGGCAACAATTCTATTATGCCTATTTAAAATTTGGTTTGTGAATTTTCTGTGGGTTGAGAAATTGACCAATGAACAACGCTGACATTGAAGACCAGACCGACTTTGTGTTAAAATTCCTCCGCGGCTGTCTGATATAACTGCGAACTAGGTTATTCGTACAGATGCATAGACACAAATTACATGAGTAAAAAAAAACAAATTAACTGTACTATATCTGATATAATGTTTAAACTGAAAGTACATAGCTCACAAAAGCGGCATTTTTTCAGAAATTCATGGACTCAAAATGACAGTAAAAGGTAAATTGCTGTTTACGAATAACACCTCTAGTTGCCGGGTTCGTTCGTCTCGGTCGATTATGTGTAAGCTCCGATCTACGACTTGGCTTTCACGTGGGGCATTTTCTTTCTCAACTACAGATCAGAGGCCCCTTCCACAACGGACACTGTACACAGATGCAGAGCTCTCGAACAGCGACAGTTTATTCAGAGATCATCCAAGCATATGCAGGGAGACCGCTACTCTAATTCCGTCTGAACAGCGGCCTGACAATATTACAAAACGCTCACGTATTTATGGAGTCCGTGTCATGCACATCTGAGTCACACGCAAAAGTACATCAAGCGAAATTTAATTTGTCAGAAATAAATGTGAAGTACACATTTAACTAAACGAATTATCTCTTGACCATATCATCTCTTGACCACATCATCTTTTGACCACATCATCACTTGACCACATCATTTTTGACCACATCGATGACTTGACGACGTTATCCCTCATTAGAGGCTGCGACATTTCGAAAAAAAAACAACTGTACACCATTCATTATAAGCAGAATGTCTTTCTGGCAAACTTTTGGTTTGTTCCGTCCTACCTACACAAAATGATTCTACCCTTATTCCATTTTCCTTCGATTATTAACTTATTGTTTCCCATATTCAGAATGTTATTTCAACACCGCTTTCAGAATGTTCATATAATAAAGTAACCTGAATCTCATGATGCAAAAAGACCATAGCCAATGCCAATAAAAGGGGAACCTAAACTTTAATTCAATTGACGTCGCAAGGAAAGTTCTCCATGATTCTGTCTGCTGCTATCATGCAAGCAGACTCGCTATAGCGGGAATATAGGGCACTGGCATTTACGCTGCTGATACTGCAGCGTATTTGTTAAGTTACAGAACATGATGCCAGTGTAACAATGCATCGCAGTGTTGAGCAAACGAATGTATAAAGCTGTGGATGAACATCTGAGCGTACAGGATATATTGTTTACATGCACGGTGACGAGCTTCAATAATATTATATTCGCTTCACTCATTAAAGTAAGTGAATGATTTCTGCTGCACACATAAAGCATGATGTAAACATTCCGAACTGTATGTGCGTCTGTTCTCCGCCGCACGTTTACAGTGCTTGACCTATTGCAGCTGAATTTGAAACCAATTATATAGCGGCAGACTATAATGGAGCCGAGGAGAAGCAGGCCAGTAAGCAACTCAAACACTGGTATGTGAATATCACCGATTCCTCTGTTGTTAGAGACAACTGTTTCGTGGTTATCATGTTGCATATGTACACGGAAATTTTAAATCAGAGAAGATATGAATTATAAAACACTTTTAAATTGTCAGAGCGTACTCCTGCTTCTGATCAAAATATCGGGGGTAGGGGAGCTCCTGACATTAATTGAGGAGCAACTGAAGATAACTGAATTGAGAGGGTTGTCCTTTAAAAGTCGGGATTGTGAATCCAACGATGCCACGTTTTGCCTGCAAGGAACTCAGTAATCTTCCGCCGTGATAGACTGGGTTAAACGGAGGTACACATTTTCCCTTTGATTCCATTGACGCTTATCTACCTATGGTTCAGTGGTGCAAAACTCGGTTAGCCGCTGATTGACTGTGCAGTTTCTCTCGAAATCAGCTATTTTTCCATGTTTCTGAGAAGGCTGCAATGGCATAAAGAACCAAGTTGAACACAGCGTGAATGTTTATGAGTAACTTGATGTTTACTAATTTCCACTTAATAGCACAGCCACAAAACCTTCCATTAATTTGCTATTCAACAATATTTTGGTATTCACCTTTATTGTGCTCATGGTATTCCACAGTTTGTCAATATGCACAGTTCCTTGTGTGCGTTCAATTTTGATTTGATCAGAGCCAAATTCGCTTGTTGGCTGTCTAATTCTGAAGCACAATGTTTGCAATGTTTTCAGGAACACAAACAATATTCTACCCATGTCATTAAGGGGAGTAACGGGAATTTGATGTGTCGTGTCTGTCTAATGTTGTGGACCACATGATATGGAACAGGTTGATTATCGACAGTACACTTCACTTGGAACTTGTTAAGCCTGGCCATGTGCACCGACTTGTTATATGTCTGCAATTGTACGAATGTGTTGAATTGTGTTTCTCTTCACGACTGATTAGTAGTCGTCCAACACCATTTATGACACATTACAGGTCATGCAAGAGCATGCTTCTGCTCCACTGTTTCGAATGGACACTATTATGTGTTGGCATTGACATCTTACTATTAGGCAATCCTAATTAGGTTGCTGGTGTGATTTATTGCAGTCTTACCTAAAACAGCATTGATCCCCTCTCTTGCAAATAATGTTAGACCTTTTGATATGTCAAGCCATAATGGTACGTATCTCTCTCGTTCAAACAGTGTTCAGAAGTCTTGAATTGTTGTGAACATAACCCTTTATCAACCTGGCACAAATGCAGAATAAGGAGAATGCCATCATCATCCTGAAGATTAGACTGTTTCTCCACAACAACTGTGTCCTGGCCATTACAGACATCATTGTCATTAGTAGAGGCATTTGCGATAGGTAGCTATTAAACATGAGTTGAACTAGATTTCTTTATTTTACATTCAGGAAACATGTGCTCCAATTTCAGATTGGTAGATAGATATCTCACAGCATAAACATGCGAGAACATGTATTCATCGTCTGAAAGAATGATTTTTGAAGAAAATCTATTGCAACATTTCAGTTCTTCCGCAATGAAAATGGAAGTGGTATCAATTAAAATTAGAGGAAATCTTTCCAAATTTTACCATATTTTATCGTGTATTTCCAGCCGTTGGGACATAACACATTCAAGAGCTTTACTGAAACGGCAGCCCATCATTACAAATATAGTTATCAAAACCACACTGTAGGAGATAGCAAATTGTTTGTCCAGCATGCAAAGATCAATGGTCCAGTTGCTGATGGAATATCGACAGGAATCAGCAACCATTGGATAGCGGAATTGTTGTTGGATCTGCAAAAACTTCTTCCGCTGTGATACACATAAGAGGCAAGGTTGTACTACATAAGCGAACATAGATTGCAACTTGCAAGAAATGCAGCCGCTCTGCAAATACCATGAAAATGTATGGATCAACTTCTTAGAAAAAGTCATGTCTTGTTAACTTGTCAGACTAAAATCTTGACTGAATACATCCATCATAAATCGAAGTGATTATTGTCCTTTCATAAACTGTAAGAAATCTAACTGAAATGTTCTCACTTTAAGAGGGACGCTGCGAATACTGTAGACCGCTCCATTCCCTCCTTGAGCTAATTAGAACGTTCGGCATTCAGAGCAGAGGTTGTATGTTTAATAGAATCATAGAATCGACAGAGGAGAAGGAGGCCCTTCGGCCCATCGAGCCTGCACCGACCATATTCCCAACCAGGCAATATCCCCACAACTCCATGCATTTACCCTTACTAGTCCCTTGGATACTAAGGGAATATTTAGAATAGTGAATCCACCTAACCCGGATTGTGGGAAGAAACTGGAACACCCAGAGGTAACCCACACATCTAGGAATAAATATCTCGACGTAACGCTGGTCAATGCAAACTTACAACTACAGGAAAACATAGAACATAGAACAGTACAGCACAGAACAGGCCCTTCGGCCCACGATGTTGTGCCGAGCTTTATCTGAAACGAAGATCAAGCTATCCCACTCCCTATCATCCTAGTGTACTCCATGTGCCTATCCAATAACCGCTTAAATGTTCCGAAAGTGTCTGACTCCACTATCACTGCAGGCAGTCCATTCCACAACCCAACCACTTTCTGCGTAAAGAACCTACCTCTGATATCCTTCCTATATCTCCCACCATGAGCCCTATAGTTATGCCCCCTTGTAATACCTTCATCCACCCGAGGAAATAGTCTTTGAACGTTCACTCTATCTGTCCACTTCATCATTTTGTAAACGTCTATTAATTCTCCACTCAGCCTCCTCTGCTCCAGAGAGAACAGCCCTAGCTCCCTCAACCTTTCCTCATAAGACCTACCCTCCAAACCAGGCAGCATCCTGGTAAATCTCCTCTGCCATCTTTCCAGCGCTTCCACATCCTTCTTATAGTGAGGTGACCAGAACTGCACACAACATTCCAAATGTGGTCTCACCAAGGTCCTGTACAGTTGCAGCATAACCCCACGGCTCTTAAACTCCAACCCCCTGTTAATAAAAGCTAACACTCAATAGGCCTTCTTCACAGCTCTATCCACTTGAGTGGCAAGCTTTAGAGATCAGTGGATGTGGACCCCAAGATCTATCTGTTCCTCCACAGTCTTCAGAACCCTACCTTTGACCCTGTAATCCACATTTAAATTTGTCCTACCAAAATGAATCACCTCACATTTATCAGGATTAAACTCCATTTGCCATTTTTCAGCCCAGCTTTGCACCCTATCTATGTCTCTTCACAGCCTACAACAGCCCTCCACCTCATCCACTACTCCACCAATCTTGCTGTCATCAGCAAATTTACTGATTCACCCTACAGCCCCCTCCTCTAAGTCATTAATAAAAATCACAAAGAGCAGAGGACCAAGCACTGATCCCTGTGGCACTCCGCTAGCAACCTGCCTCCAGTCCGAAAATTTTCCATCCACCACCACCCTCTGTCTTCGATCAGATAGACAGTTACCTATCCAATCTGCCAACTTTCCCTCTATCCCACACCTCCTTACTTTCATCATAAACCGACCATGGGGGACCTTATCAAATGCCTTACTAAAATCAATGTATATGACATCAACTGCCCTACCTTCATCAACACATTTAGTTACCTCCTCAAAAAATTCAATCAAATTTGTCAGGCACGACTTGCCCTTCACGAATCCGTGCTGACCATCCCGGATTAATCCGCATCTTTGTAAATGGTCGCAAATCCCATCCCGAAGGACCTTTTCCATCAATTTACCAACCACCGAAGTAAGACTAACCGGTCTATAATTACCAGGGTCATTTCTATTCCCTTTCTTAAACAGAGGAACAACATTCACCACTCTCCAGTCCTCAGGCACCATCCCCGTGGGCAGTGAGGACCCAAAGATCAATGCCAAAGGCTCTGCAATCTCATCCCTTGCCTCCCAAAGAATCCTAGGATATATTTCAAGTGGCCCAGGGGACTTATCAACCTTCAGTTTATTCAGAACTGCCAGGACATCCTCCCTCCGAACATCTATTTCCTCCAGTCTATTAGCCTGTAACACCTTTTCTTCCTCAAAAACAAGGCCCCTCTCCTTGATGAACACTGAAGAAAAGTATTCATTCATCACCTCGCCTATCTCTACTGACTCCATACACAAGTTCCCACTACTGTCCTTGACCGGCCCTAACCTCACACTGGTCATTCTTTTACTCCTCACATAAGAGTAAAAAGCCTTGGGGTTTTCCTTGATCCGATCCGCCAAGGACTTCTCATGTACCCTCCTAGCTCTCCTAAGCCCCTTTTTCAGCTCATTCCTTGCTAACTTGTAACCCTCAATCGAGCCATCTGAAACTTGTATCCTCATCCCTACATAAGCTTCCGTCTTCCTTTTCACAAAACATTCCACCTCTTTCGTGAACCATGTTTCCCTCACTCGGCCATTTCCTCCCTACCTGACAGCGACATACCTATCAAAGACACCCAGCATTTGTTCCTCGAAAAAGTTCCACTTTTCATTAGTGCCTTTCCCTGACAGTTTCTGTTCCCATCTTACACCCCCTAATTCTTGCCTAATTCCATCGTAATTACCTCTCCCCCAATTGTAAACCTTGCCCTGCCGTACGGCCCTATCCCTTTCCATTGCAAAAACAAAAGACACCGAATTGTGGTCACTATCTCCAAAACGCAGTGTATGATGTTAGATATGACGAGGAAAACCATCAACCTTTATGATTACCAACGGGTTCAATTAGCATTGTCATTGCGAAAGACACTTATTGGTATAACCTGCCGTCACCAACCTTCACGTATTCTGGGTGTCTACTTCCATACCTGAACTCATAAAACTTCCTCATCTGAAGTCCAAAATTAATCTGTCCCAATAGCTCATTGCTGAGTTGATCCATTCTGTCGATTATTAATTGGCAATATAACGGTGAAGCTGTTGATAACTCGCATAGCTCGGTCCTCAGTCCGCCAACATCTATAACGTGGTGCAGATGTCAGCATCTCCAGTTGAAAAGCGAAAGTGGAGTAAGTGAATGTGGAATCGAAGTAAGTTACAAATCGAAAACTGCATATCAATCAACCCTGTGCGCGCTGTTCTGTAATAGAGATATATCTTCAAGAAGATCCGCCAGAACAAAAAGTAGAAAAGCTTCCTCATTTCGTCTCTGAACTATTCGCTAGAAATTTCTTGAATCAAAGCACGCAGGTCCTGGAGAGTTGATGATGTTATGAACATTGACAACGCTGTGTGCGTTGTTTCGGTTTCGTTCATTGGAAGGATGAACGCCAAGCTCCGAATGGCCGTGTACATGGTAAACGGACTACAGCGTGATGCTTTTCCTTGTGTATCCATATGGCAACTGCTAACAATACATGAAAATCATCAATGGAATCAAAATGAACTGGGTGACATGACATGATACCATGAACGCTCGATGGAAGTTCTTTAGGACGGTGATGGAAAAGGCGAGAAAACCCTAAACCGGAGTTTCGAGTAACGAGTCCCCAAAGACAACCGCAGCAAAATAATCAGGCACCACATCTTCTACAGCAAATATATCGTAGAATGAAAGGTTAGAATGGGGATCGGGAGATACGATGTCCGATGGAGAACAGAGACACGATCGCCAAAGCAAAAAGGTTTGTTTGCCAAGGTAGAAAGCAGCATCAAATGATGGAATAGTTTGGAATACAAATTTTTTGGCGGGAAATCAATTGTTCGGCTCGTAAATGCATGCGTTTAAAAGACCTGAGGGACATATCTGACAATTTTACAAACACACTGTTTGGCATAGTGCTGAAAGCATTACAGGGACAGCTGGGCAGCATGAGTGATGCATTTTTCTCGCAGATTGCAACACGTACGTCAGTAAATATGTGTTGCGGAAAAAATGCCACTTCGGAGTCAGACTGGAGGTTTCAACAATACAGTTTTATTTTAACGAAGCTTCGTCGAGAAAAGGCACTGGCACTCCGCAGTGCTTCTCGACAGCTACCTTCTCTCAAAGAGACAATAGGAGTGTTCCATCTTTATACCCTTTACACAATAGATGGACCGGACATCTAGCCATTATCACATCGTTGTAATCAAGTGGGTGATCGATCGTTAACAGACCCTTTTGTCCCGGGACTATCCTTTATCTAAAAGTGCCTCAAGCCCTGACTTCCTGCAGCATTTGTTCCCTGCATGTTTTAACTTTAAATAACTGTCTGCACTAAAAGTCAGTGCCTGTTTAATGTCTCTTTTGCCAGGTGACCGTTTATGGGCCAGGCAGCCATGTTGTGGACCCCTCTCCATGTTTTCCCCACTTCATCATGTAATTTCTGAAGAAAGTAAAAGTCAACCACCTTATTGTTGGACAGCAGTATTATCATGTCTTCTCCTCTTATCGGACTGGTCGTTCCCTCTCAGGAATGAGGATTTTTTCGTTGCAGCCGAGAGATTAATTTATCATCATTATTATTGGGTTTATGCGATAGTTGTTTTCAAATTTCAAATATGGTTTAAATTATAGACTGACAGCAATCTTCTCCCCACAACAGTCAGCGTGACACCTCAAATACCAGTTCAGCACTATGTCAGCATATCTGTAATAGAAAATGAATTTTATTTTTTATAAATTATGCTTCCAATATGTATACATATATTTCGATTATCTTAATTATTTATTTGATGAAAGTGTTTGGCTAATGGTTCAGAATTTCATACGGCCCTGTCTTGAGCATCGCACTTGATGCGTACTCTTTGCGATGTTTTCGTTTCTCCCCTTACAAATTGATGTAGCATTGTAACATGTCAGGGTTCTCCCGAAGAATTCAAAACGTTTCCCCTTGTCCAAGATATTTGAAGTTGTTTAAAGCGATGTGATAAATTTTATTTCATGCTCAGGCAAATGTGTGGAGGTTTTACACGCCCCTAACCCAACCATGCCTAACTTCCCTAAAAGACAAAAAAAAACATGCGTAATTTGTAAAACGACATTGAAAAGAGAACCAAAATTCATCCAGACGCCGGTCATTTACCAGAATATTTTGTTTCATCTCCAGATTTGGAAGAAATGCAAAAGTTACTGAAAACGTCAGATGGGGGGAACGAACTGCACTATTGCTTCTCCGTTTCATTATTCCAGTGTGGCAACTTTTTGTAATTCGTACGTCTTAATCGCATTTCTACTCTGAAATATCTGCTTTCGTTTCACCATATTCATAGTGGGTCATTCTACCAGAACATGGCGTATTGTTTCTCGCAGAAATAACATTTGGATGGAAGCAATGGCTCTGCTGCGCCAAACACAATAGCCAGCAACTTCCGAACACCGGAAATGCTGCACGAATTTTCGCTGCCTACGAAGATTTAGCCGTCTCAATGCTGCTGATGTTTCCTTCAGTGTTTTCGGATTATGTCTGAAATGTAAGTTGGCAGCGCATACTACCAGTCTTTATCTAACCACTCGAATAGATACGGGTGAGGCACGTGCATGAACCGCCCAATAATTCCGGCGGCAGCTCCTCTCTTCTAATTCGTTTAGTGCGTTGAATGCATGTTTGTGGTGTATTGATCGGCGAGTCAATGAGCGGCGGGACGAAACTTTCAATAACATGGCCGATTGGAAATAAAAGCTGAGCTGGTGAATTGTTCTGGTATGTAGTTGATTGAACTGGATAGGAAAGTATTTGAGTGAGGTGGGCGTTTTGGTTGGCAGTTTAATCGTAGAGGTCAATAGATGTGTATTTAGTGGAGTTGAGAGTTGGGATGGCGGGTGAATAAGTCGACGTGTAGGTGGATGGTCCGAGTGAATGTGCACGATGCTGTGACACAGCGTGATGGCAGCTGCGATATGGGCTTGTACGTGAAATGGATGAGTGCGAATTGTCGCAGAGTTACCTAATGTCAGTGTTTCGTTGAGATGGTACCACAGGTCAAAATATATGCTGCTTTATCTATGTCTGTGTGTAAATGTTGGGCTATGAAGCTGCTGAGATCGGTCAGCCTCTGCTGTGTACGCTTGTTACGTGACATTGAAAAGTATACCAGTGAGATAGTAAGGCGGATAGCTGGGTATGGTTACTAGCTTACAATTTTAGTTGGTTTGTGAGGTTGTAAGATTGTCCTTTGTGGGGCCAGGTAGATATATTGGTGGGGTTCGCAGATGTGAGGGGAGTCAGTTGGTTAAGTGGATATGCAAGTCAATTCGTAGAACGTTACAGCGCGAACGGAGGCCGTTTGGCCCATCTTCTGCATGCCAGTGGTCGGACAAACAGGTGCCTTCCAATTCCACATTCCTGCATCTGTCTCATATTTCTGTGTGTTACAGCGCTTAAGTTGCATATCCGGTTACTTTATTTAAAAAAAGGTTTTCTGTCTCCACCATCAACTCGGCAGCGAATTGCACACACCCATCGTCCTTTGCATACAAAAAAGTGTTTTCCTCAATTCCTCTGTACAACTACTGCAATTTATCTTCAATCTATGTCCGCGAGTCCAATTGTTATTCACCAAGGGTGATAAAGCCCTTTCCACTCGATCTCTTTCTCCCAAAGATTTGTATACCTCCATCAAATGAACCCTCGTTATTCTTTGTTGTAATAAAATAACAGCAACCTATACAATTTTCCTAACAGCGACGCTTTTCCAGCCCTGTTAACATTCTTGTAAACCGCCTCTGCACTCTCTCCAGAGTCATTACGTTCTTCCTATAACATGATGATCAGTACTGCAGCCACACTTCAGTTCTGGCCTCATCAGTGCTTTATTGAGATACAAAGTTGTAATTTTATATTATGTACCTTTCTCATTTTAGGGAAACATTCCATATGTCTTTTATGCAACCTTGTCTACTTGAACGGCTACTTATTAGAGAAGTGCGAACTTGTAAGCAGATAGATGTGTACCTTTTGAATGGGTGAAAACTGTAGATGGGAATGTGAATGAGGTAGATGTTTTTTGGGGAGTACATATAGCAGGAAGTGTGATGTGTATGATCTGGATGTTTGAAAATTTTTCTGTTGTATATATGTAAATTGCGTGAGTGAAAATATATTTGCAAGGTCATAGCTATGTGGCTGATTATGGCTATGTGGCTGGTTCCTGAGTAGATCTGGAGTTACGAATATTACATGAATCGTTTAGCTGATGCCAAGAGATATGTGAGGTTAGTGAGCGGATAGGCTTGTTGGTGTGAAATTGGATAAGGAATGTCAGGTAGATATGTATGTAAGTGAGTCATGTGAGAACTTATTTGTGGCAGTGCAAGGCTGTAGGTGGTTGAGTTGTGCAGGTTGTTCTATGTGCATCGTGAGTGATGCGTTCAAACGGTTACTTGTGTGGTTGGGCTATGTGGAGAATTTCATGGAAGGACGGTAGGCGAGTTTGTTGTCTGACGTTGATTAATTAGTCGATGAATGGGTGGACTATGTGGGTACGTGGGTGAGGCAGGAGGATGATAGGAGGTGTTGCAGTTGAATCCTATGAATAGTCGATAAGTGGACAGGTGTTTTATTTGCGCCAATGAGGAGGTCAGCTTGGTGTTGCTGGATACTCCTAGTTCTGTGGTTCTTTGAATAGTTGAGTAATGCTGAGAGGTGGGTGTGATAGTTGGCTACTTATAGTTGGGTGGGAGGGAAGTAGGTCTGTGGATAGCACGTTTAGTGGTCATGTTCTTCAGGTGCATTCGTTCAAAACATGTGAGACGGATGATTTTGAAATTTGAATATGGGTCAGATGTGCAAGGGGAGCAGAGGGTGAAATAGTCGAATAGGTGGGCGTGTCTATGAGTGAGGTCGGATAATTGGCAACGTTTCTGGCTGGCTGGTCTCTCTGTTGCCGAGTGGGTGGGAGGGCATGTCGCTGAGCACTCTTGGCAATACAGATGAGTTGTGTACGTGGGCACGCGCCTATTTCATTGGCTTGGTATTTAGATAGGTGGCTACTTGAATATAATTGTTCAACTTGGGAAGCACCGGTAGGGTGTTTCTGCAGCTAGCTAGGCAGGTAATTGGTTATGTGGGTCGTAGGTAAGTCATCGTTTATGCTGAAAGATGAATGAGAATGATGAGGCGTGATGCACCTGTATGCAGCTGGGAAGGTGTGTGATGTTTGTCGGCGGTTCTACTGGAAGGTTTCATTTGTGTTTATGTGTAAAGGTCGATGAACAATTAGATAAAAACGTGCGGAGGTCTGTGAATAGGTATGCTGATTGCGGTAAAATGTGGATGACATGGTAAGCTTGTTGCGCAGCTGCGGGAAGTTAATTCATATGTAGGAACGTTGGTGGAGTGGGTGTGGTTGGTAAATTGGCCGGCTGGTAGCAGGATACTTGAGTTGGTGTGCGTATGGTTGGGTCTGAAAGACTTGAATGTGTGCAATGATGGCGGCAGTGAAACAATGGAGACGATTTTTAAAAAATGCACAGGAGGTGTGTGGCACTTGCTGGACCTGCATGTATTGTCCATCCTTTTTTTTCTCCCTTGTACTAACTGGCATACTATACCATTTCAGAAAACACCGAGTATTCCACAATGTGGATATTAATCTGGAGTTAAATGTTGAGCAGACCAGCTAACCGTGGCAAATGTCCTTTCCTAAATCACGTCAGCGATCTGGATGTGTTTTTAAGAAAGTCAACAATTGTGTCCTGATCAACACTAGATAGTTAAGTGCAGTTTTTTAAAAAAATTCAGTTCAGGTTTCACGATCTGCCTTGCTGGGATTCGAAACCCGGACGCCAGCGCACTAAATTTCTCGATTACTAACCCAGTGGAAGTACCACTGCGGCATATGCACCACGCAGGTAAGAATGCACAGATGTTGGTTGGAAAGTTGTTGATGTGGCAAGTGGAGTCCGTGTGCCGTTTTTGATAAGGACAAATGTAGGTGGTTATTGTTGGATAGGTTAGTGAAGTGCGCTGGTTTGTCTGGTGATTCATGGGGTTTAGAAGGGTGAACCTTGGGTCGTTTGGTTGCTAGGTATGTGAGTAGGTGGGCATTGAATGCGCTGGAAATGTGTGTAATTGATTGACGTGCAGGATGTTTGGTTGATGGTGAGGAGCGTACGTGTGTCGGCAAATGGATGAGTGATTCAGTTCTGTCCACGGAGTTGTGTACGTGAGGGCAGTGGTAAGTAGAGTTAGTTTGGCAAGTTGAAAAGTTGGGCGAAGGTTTCAGGAGGAAGGTTGGCAAATATAGAGCGGGTTCGGCGGCTGAACAGTTGGCTAAGGTTGGTGAGTGGGTCACCCGATATCTGATGAGTTGGTTAATTCGTTTTGGAAGCATCCCGAGTACAGCATATGAATATTTGTGTGGCCAGACCTGCCACAGCAGCGGCATTCTGCAGTTGACAACACGTTATGTTGCACTTCCGACATTTTCTTGTGTGCTTGGGCACACGTGACTTTTAAGGGGCGTCTGGACAAATACATGAATAGGATGGGAATAGACGGATCTGGTCCCCGGAAGGGTGGGAGGTTTTAATTCAGTCGGGAAGCGTGGTCGGTGCAGGCTTGGAGGGCCGAAGGGCCTGTTCCTGTGCTGTACTGTTCTTTATTCTTTATTCTTTGGGAACCAACACCAAACTGTGTTGCTTAATTTGCTGTCAACTGCATAGTAGTGTTTGTTTCCAAAGACATTTTAAAGTCTAAGGGCATTTTTTTTTTGGTCAGCCGTTTCCATTGGATCACTTTGTTGTGGAGCCGCCAACTAAAAGGTCCGGCAGAGATTATTGAGTGAACACGTCAAATTCACAATTACCTACCCATGCTTTAAACATGGCCGCAAGTTGCGTGGCGGATTGTCCTGTTATAAAATCAGGAACGTTCTTTCATGACTGGCTTTGGGGCATAGTAGTTACGTTGTACCTCGTACAACTGCATTAAGGGATTCTAATGTGCCTTTCAGGTTGCATGAGACTTCTTAATGTAGTGAACATCTTGTGCCGTACATTGCGCAAACCGACTGCTATCACAGGTTCTTCATCTACCTAACGGAAATTTAAGCCAGGTTGAAAACGCTCCCGGTACAGAGTCCGGCTCTCCAGGTCTTCATTGAATGGTCCCTTGCTCTGAATTGACGTCCATTTTCTCTTCCCACCAGAGGGAGCTTTACAAGCCTTCATGTTCTGTCGCCACTTTTCGGGTATTTTTGCTGCTCATTGCGCACTTCGCAATGCTCCTTCCTGTGCGAGTGCATTATCTTACTTTGAGTGTGGAATGCAGTCCAACTCCCATCGCAGCTGCATCTCCCACGAATCTCTTGATACTCCCAGTAGAGAACAACGTCTCCTTATCCAAGTCTTCGTCTGTAGCTCGAGTCCATTGCGATCACTGCCTTCAGCCCATATCCTGGTGAGTACATATTTTGCATCAATAAATGTTCTCTATGTTCCCACACGACTGCGTCCATCGATGTTGACGCCTGTGCCCTCAGGTCTATGCCGCTAACACGCTGATTCATAACATTTTTGGAATCAAAGACGAAGTGAATCTTCCTCCCTTTTTCCAAAGAATCAGCGGTGACAAACAGTCTGTGGGTTGTTACTGAGCTTTGTCGCCAGTAATTATGAATGATGATTAATACCGACCAATAAAAGACCACGAGGCAATAGGAGTAAATTAGAGTCCTAGAGTCATAGTGGTTTACAGCATGGAGGCAGGCCCGTCGGGCAACCTTGTCCATAGTACCCAGTTTTATTTTACCACTAAGCTAGTCCCAGTAGCCCACATTTGGCCCTTTTCCCTCCTTCTCAATTGTACACATGTTTCTAAATACTTTTTGAAAGACAAAAGTTTACCTACCACTACTCCTGCTAGTGGCAGATCGTACACGAAACAAACTTTACACAAAATTAAATAAAATGCCCCTCTGGACCTTTTGTTTCTCTCGCCAATGACCTTAAAACGATGCCGTCTACCTTTCGGCTCCACAACTTTTGGGGAATATGTTAACTATCGACTTTTTCTCGGCGCCTCTTTATCTTATAGACTTCGATAAGGTCATCCCCAGCCTCCTACGCTCCAGGACAAAAACGTCCCAGTCTATCAAACCCCTCCTTATAACTCTAACAATTAAGTCCTGGAAGCATCTGAGTAAACCTTTTCTACACTGTTTCTAATTTAATTAAGTATAGCTATTTACTAATACATTGTTTCTCTAGCACATTCAGCAAAAAAACTCTAGGGTGTACCTTCATTCCCGGGTCCCTTCACGCATTCCCTTAAATGACTTTGCGTCCAACATACATAACTGTGGCATGAAGCGAGGCTCACTGCCTTTGCTACAAATGCGAAATTTTACAACAGGATAAAACTAGGCTACACACCTTAATTGGCATGGGAGGCCGTTAAGGCCCTTGATATATCGTATCTGGGTGATCCAAAATATGATAAGCCTCTATTTTATCCAATTTCAGTCCTTTGTTGTCAAGTGGACAAGTGAACTTGTTGGATCCTCGAAAACACAGTATCCAGCCTTCCCATTGTAACATGGAATAGAACCACCTTGATTTGTTTTATTTCTTTCAATTGAATTGTTATTGTCACATTCGTAAACAGTGATTTCTTATTGTCGCATGCATTACTATAAAGTTGCAAACCATACGTGCAGAAGGAAAGTGAGGGTGCAGAATGTAATGTTACAATGAAGGGAAAATCAACTTAATTTCAGGTAGGTTCACTCGAAAGCCTGACGGCAAGAGGGAAGAAGCTGTTCTTCAGTCAGTAGTTATGTGATCTCAGACTTTTGTATTTTTTTTTCGATGGAAGCAGATGGAAGAGTGTATACCCTGGGTGCGCGGGGTGCTTGATTATGCTGGCTGCTTTTCTAAGGCAGTGAGCAGACCGAGTACATGCTGTTTGCATAATTTACTATACTTCGTTCACGACCCTTTTTAGTGTCTTGCAGTCTTGGGCACAGCAGGAGCCATACCAAGCTGTGATACAAGCAGAAACAATATTTTCTATGATGCATCTGTAAACCTTGATGAATGTAGTAGCGGACATGTCAAATTTGTTTACACTCCCGAGAAACCAGAGACGCTTTGTTAATTGTAGCGTCGGCGTGGAGCAACCAAGGCAGGTTGAAAATGAATCGAACAACTAGAAATCTGAAGATCTCGATCATGTCCACTTTATCCACTTGATGAAGACAGGGGCATCTCCTCCACTATCCTTTCTGAAGTCGATGGCTATGCCCTTCGTTCTAATTACATTTAAGGGGACACTTTTACACCAGTTCAACAGATTCTTGATCTCCTGCACGAACACAACTCTAAACATCGTAGCAAATCGACATCTGCTGCCTTTGCTACAGATTTTTTGCAGAGTGAATACGCGATTTGGTCAATCACAACAGTTAGATGGAGGCTTCCTGAGGTTCTTTCTTACATATACACCCGCAATGCTTGTGTTCACCGAACTAATAGAACCAGATAGAACTGGATAGGGTACCAAATACCTCTCAGCTGTAGGATTTGATTTTTATTATCACATGTATTATTATACAGTGAAAGCCACTGCTTCTGGTGCGCTTATCAAACAAAGGGAAACAAAGTAAAGATTGCAGAATGCAGTGTTACAGTCTTAGCGAGAGTGTCGAGGAAGATCAATTTAATATGAGATACATCCATTCAAAGTCTGTTGTCAGAAGGAAAGAAACTGTTTCTGACTGGTTTGGTACATGTCCTCAGGCGTCTGTATCTTATCCCGGTGGAAAAAATAAATTGGAAGTGAGTATGTCCAGGGTGTGTGGGATCATTTGTTATGCTGGCTGCTATTCCGAGGGAGCGGACAGTTTATACGTTGTGAATGGAGGGAGCCTGAGTTGAATGGTGGAATGTACTTCGTTCATGACCCTTTGTAATTTATAGCGGTCTTGTGCAGAGCAGGAGCCATACCAAGCTGTGATACATCTGGAACGTATGTTTTGTATGATTCGTCTGTTGATCTGCAATCTGCCAGCCCCAGTGACCAGATGAACTTCCCCGGAGCCGCAGCCTTCACTTTCCAGATTTCAACCGGCAATGGTTCAGCCTCCACAGCTCAAGGGAAACACAGCCAAAGCCGAGAGCTTCATTCTGCCGCTCTCCAGCGGCCAGACCTGCATCCCTGGGCCTGGGGTCTTCCCCCTGGCCCCCAGCTACCAGCGAACCTGATGGCCAGTCCAGAAAGTCTGGAGCCGGAGCCTTAACCCCAACTGTCACCAACCACTTTGACCCAGATAGCAACGATATCCTGCAGGTCTCACACACTTCCCGAAAACCCCATTCTACAGTCGCCCTTTTGCTCCTTGATAACAATGACGCCTAATCATAGAATCCCTATAGTACAGAAGGGCATAATTCGACCCATTGAGTCTGCACCGACCGCAATCTCACCCAGGCCCTATTGCCGGAAGCGCACACTTTTATCCCGCTTCTCCCACTGACACTAGAGTTAATTCAGTACGGACAATGAACCTAACCCGCACATCTTTGGACTGGAGGTGGAAACCGGAGTACCCAGAGGAAACCCACACTGACACAGTGAGAATGTGCAATACCCACACAGTGACCAAGGCCGGCATGGAACATGGGTCCCTGGCGCTGTGAGGCAGCAGTGCTAACCACTGTGCCACCTTGCCGCACTATATAATCACTGCAGTAAATGAGGAGGCCATTTGGCCCATCATGCCTGTACCGACCATAATCCCACCAAGCCCTGTTCCGTTATCCTGCGAATCCCCCGATACCAGGGTCAATTCAGCATAGCCAATTCAACCTAACCTGCACAGCTTCCTAGTGTGGAAGGAATCCGCAGCACCCAGCGGAATCCCACGCAGACACGGGAAGAACGTGCGAGCTCCACACAGGCAGTGATCCGAGGTGGGAACTTAACCTGGGTCCTCGCACTGTGAAACAATAGTGCTAACCACTGTGCCACTGTGCCGCCAATCTCTCAATCATATTCATGGACAACCTTTCAGCCTTGAACATTATCATTCATACGTGACTCCTCCAAACATTGTGGCCTGGTGCTCGGCTCTCTCACCTGCAACTTGAGCCTGACCTTCCCAACACCCGACCGTAGTCAGTTGGGATAGGCAAAAACATCACCTCTACGATCATTCTCAAAACCGATGCTCCACAAGGCTGTGACATCAGCCCCTGAGTATACTCCTCAAACAACTGCTGAAGGAGATCAGCCAGCAGTTCACAGATTCTCTTAGGATGATTTCCCAATCCAGCGTAGATGCGGGGGAGGTACCGGAGCACTGTGGGAAAGAAAAAAATGTTCCATTATTTAAAAAAGAATTAATAGAAATGCCAAAAAAATATAGTATTCCGTTGCTGATCGGCCATTTCGTAGAATCAATGCTGAGATAAAGGATTAACCGTCAAGCAGAAAGTCATGGACAAATGGGGTTCGGGTCAGCATGGATCTGTTAAAGGAGCACCTTGCCTCAGAAACTTGATTGAATTTTTGAGGATGTGTCTAAAGCGGCTGATGAAGATCGTGCACTCGATGTTGTGTGGATGCTTTTCGGAAGGCTATTGACAAATCCCCACGATGCAATTTGATCAAAACGTTAAAGCCCATGCCATACAGGTTACAGAGGAAAACTGGATTAAATGTTGGCTTAGTTACAGGACAAAATGGCCAATGGTCAACAAATCTTCTTGCGATTGGCCAATTTGTCCAACTGGCGCTCCATACTGTTCGGTGTTGGGACGTTTATGCAGCAACTTGAAGAACGACACAAAAAATTGTCATGTGATGGATAATATACAGTATAGATATAATATGCAGAAATAAATGTGTTGGATTGAGTGATAAATTGGCAGATCATTTGTCACATAGACAAGTGAGAAGTAATGCATTTAGGAGGTCAAAGGGTCATAGGGAATACACAATAAATGGAAATATAGCCAAACAGGTGGGTGACGTGAGAGGTCTTAGCGTGCAAGAAAACAGGCTCCCAAAGGAGCAGCTCAAGAAGACAAGCTTGTTAAGAAGGCATTTGGAATGATTTCCTTCATTGGCAGTTGTGTAGAATCTAAAAGTAAGGATCTCATTTTGGAATTGTTTAAAACACTAGTGAGGCCACAGTTGAAGTATTGTGTGCAGTTCTGGTCACCATATACAGGAATGACATATTTGCACTGGAAAGATTGCAAGGGAGGTTTACAAGAATGTTGCCAGAATTAGAAAAGAGCAGCTATAATGCTAGATTAGATAGTTTGTGGACATTTTCCTTAGAACAAGGAAAGTTGTGAAGTGAATCGATAGAGCTCTACAAAATTATGGGGGGAAAATCTCGTGCGGACAGGATAAAATTATGTCTCTTGGCGGAGAATGCTAGAACTGGGCACATAAATTCAGGAAAAATGGCAGTGAATGTAGATGGCACTCGATGAGAAATAATACACAAAGATTGGTTAGCGTAAACAATTCGCTACCCGTGTTGATGGTGGAGGCAGAGACCATAAACTATTTCCCGTAAGGAACCTGGATCTGCACACTAAGTAATGTGACGTGCATGGCTACGGGGCCGCTGCAGGAAGGTGGGATTAGAGAGAGAATCTGAGTGACCTTGGAATGGCGTGGACAATGTGGCCTGCTTCTGTGCTGTAACATTTCTACGGTTCTACGAATTTATGACGGACTGAAGTGACTGGATTTCACTGGGTCGGGGGCGGGCAAGTGAGGTACCCAAACTTTGCAGAACGCCCTTGTTACAAAATCAGAGTGGCAGAAGGCAGAGAACGACAGGCCATTTAGTTTCACATGTATCTTGGACCTAATTCTGGAGTCAATAAGAAGAGAGAAAAATTCTAATAATTAAAAAAGCTGAATATAATCAAACATAGCGACATGGTGTGAGGAACGGAGAGTCATATTTGATAAATTTGCACGAAGTCTTTGAGGACATAACCGAAAATGAATTTTATTTAGATTTCCAAAAGGCGTTTGACAAAGTTCTGTGTAAGGTGTTAGTACATGAAATAAAAACACTTAAAATTGGAGGAAGTGAATTAGCATGGAATGAATAACTGGATGTTAAGTCGAAAACTAACTGTTGCAATAATGTATCCCTTCCATGTGGAAGTATAGAGGTTAGAGGAGTACCAGTGGAATCAGTTCTTGGCTTATAATTGTTCATTATTTACATTAATGACCCGAGGAAGCAACAGAGAGTAAAACCTTTAAGTTTCCAGATGAAGCAAATATACTTTGAAGGGCAGATTATGATGACGATAGTTTTATTCTGCAACGGGTTATAGATAGGTTGGGCGACGAGGAAAAAACATGGCACATATAATCTCACGTGGGGGAGTGTGCAGTCATCCAATTTCTGGATGGAATCAAAACGCAGATAATTATCGAAATGGAGAGAGACTGCAGGTGAGTGGAGTAAAGAGGAATTTGGGTGTGCTGGTGCATGAATCACAAACAGCTAGCAAGCAGATACAACGAGTAGTTAAGAAGGCAATCAGTATTTCAGCCCTTCTTACAAGGGAGTTGGAATTTACAAATAAAAAGGGCGGTTTTGTTGGACTTGTGCAGGTTGTTGATGAGACTTTATCTGGTATATGCGTACAGTTTCTGTCCGATTTCTTTAAAAATAGTTAGCTGCAATTCAGGTAGGCAAAAGCAGATTCACCACGATAATTCCTGGAATGAGAACATGGTCCTATCAAGAGAGACTATATAGACTGGGCCTGTAGTCCTTGAAGTTCAGAAGAGTGAGGGGTATCTTTATTCAAACATACAAGATACAGAGTAATCTTTACAGGGTGGAAGGTGTGATGCTTCGATAGTGGGAGAGTTTCTTAATAAGTGAGCATAGCTACCCGATAAAGTGCCAGACAATTAAAACTGAGGGACATAAAAATTACTTCTCGCAAAAAAATGGTCAGTCTCTGGAATTCCCTGCCCCGAAGAACAGTGCAGGCTGCATTATTGAAAGTATTTAAAGGGGAGGTGGATAAATATCTGATGGATCAGTGAATAGAGGGCTATGGGGAAATGGCACAGGAAAGGAGCGGGGGCCAATGTACACTCGCTATGATGATATTACATGGCGATGCTGGCTTAAATGGTCTGGTGGCATACGCATGTCTCCATTTATTGTGTTTTGTTCATCTTTCTAAAAGTCAATAAGAGATCAAATCAGATTTATTTGTATGAAAGTGAATATATTTAACATAATTATTGTTAATGTTTCTATATCAGGTCAAGTTCTTTTTAATTAATAAATTATACTCCACCAACGCGCCTGGGGGATTTGAACCCGTGTGTGTACAACACTAGTTATGATATCTGGATCGATCTTTTGTACATCAGAACAATTATAACGTATCTACATTAGAAAGTGCAGTTCTTCCAAAGCATAACTGTAAAGCATCTGCAAATCCTACGATTATGCATAATTATTTGTGTGATAAAATTGTTCAACAGATTATCATCTGGTAATTTACACTGGAGGAGACAGAATTTGACCGGGGCCCTTGGCCTCTATATTATGAAACATTTTTTCTCGATGCAAATTGATGCAATATCACCATCTGTTGAGATGTCCCATCAGCGAACACCATAAACAACGATTACTAATTCCCAAGATTTCTGAAAATGTTTAAGGCAATGCAATATCCATTGGATCTTATGCGCGGTTTCCGTGTTCTCATTTGATTTGGTGTGATCTCAAAGCTACCTAATCCGTATATCAGCCTTAAAAAGCAGAACCAAAAACGTGATAGCAGAACATGATTTATCTGGACCTCCCGTTTGATGTTTAGAGCTTGAAGAATTGAAAAATGCATTGAAAAAGTCAGGTGGGAAAAACAACCGTCCTGAAGCTATATGTTCACGCTGCATCTTAGATTGATAAAGACTATTCGAAATGTTTTCTTCTTAAGTATCATTTATATTCTGCAACATCTCTTTTCTTAAAATATGTATTTATCCATTAACTGAGATTATTTTGTTCCATTCGTCAGAACAATAGCACATTCCTAGAAGCAACCAGTCAACTATATAGAACACAATGGCCAACATATTCGGTTCAGCGTAAGTGCAAGCGAATTCTCGTCGCCACAAGGATTTACCTGCACGAATGCTATTGCAATTTCTTCCAAGAATTTCAGTTCCCGACTTCACTTTAAGCCCAACGCTCAGAGTAGAGTTGGTTTATGGACAGAAAACTCTCACCAGCGCCCGCTTCCCGCCATTCCCATGTGAGCCAACAGCTCACCTACTCAAATAAGTTTCAATAGTTCATGGTTTAAATCCATCTTCGAGATTAATTGATTCGGTAAGAATACGTGTGACTATATGTGGACGTTTGATTGGCTGAGTAAGTACGTACGACCGTTGAGCTGGTTTCGTGTGTGATGCATATACTTGGACTATAAGGAATGATGGGAGGATGAAAACTTGGTTAGGTATGTTGGAGGATTGATATGTGAACTGGTAGGTCGGTGAACTGATAAGGTTTGTAGAAGGTTAATTTGAGTAGCGAGGTAAGTATGCAGCTATGTGAGTTATGCAATTGGGCAGGGAGCGAAAATGAAGAGGTGCGCACGTGGTCAGATAAGAGCTGGGATTGTGGACGAGTGGGTAGACGAGTGTGTGGATGGTGTGAGTGAGATTTAGGTGGGAAAATATGCATGTTAGAGTTGTTTGAGATATATGGTAATTGGATACGCTGGGTAGGGCGAGCTTTGTGTCGTTGAGTGAGGTGGGCAATTGTGGAAGTGGGTGCATTGTTTATATAATTGAATGGCTACATTTGCAATGCGTGCGTAAAGTCTAAATCGGATATAATCGCAGGTTGGATAGGGACAGGCGAGTGAGTTGCATATTTGATGGTAGTCAGATAATTGCATGAGGTTATTAGTTGGTGGGTTGGAATGGTTGGCCTATTTGTAAGCTGGCCTACACGTGTGTAGTTGGGAATCAGGAAAGGGTATTGCGAGGAGGCTGGTTTCGCTGACTGTGGTTTCTGAGCGGATTTGTCTGCTGTTGTCTGAAGTCATTCCTTGGATGGCATGTGAGAGAGAGGAGCATAGCTGGCTCGAGTGAGGGCGATCTGTGATAACGTGCTTGCGAGTGTAATTTAGTTAGCTGTATAAGGTTCATATGTGGACATGTGAATGGAATGGCTAGTTGGGTAAATAGAGAATTTGTCTTCTATATGGGTAGATATTTATATGTGTGGATGGGTTATAAATGTAGGCGGAACTGTGGTTCTGTGCAACTTATTGCGAAGTGCATGGATTGACAATTGGGACATGCATTCTTTAGGAATGTTGATCTATGCACGGCGATGATGCAACTCGTTGCACGGGCATAATGTTTATGTATTACTGTCACAAGTAGCCTTACATCAATTATACAATGAAGTTACTGTGCAACTCCCCTAGTTGCAGCGCTCGGGCCACTGTTCGTGTCAACAGAGGGAGAATTTCGCATGGTGGAGAAAACTGGAGTACCGAGATAAAACCCACGCAGACAAGGAGAGAACGTGCAAACTCCGGAAAGAAAAGGACCCAAGCTTGCAACCGAAACCGGATCCCTGGCGTTGTGAGGCAACAGTCTTGACCACTGTGCCACTTTCAAAGGCAAGTGTATGCGTTAGGTACGTTGCTGAGAATGGCTGTCATTGTTGGGTGTGTAGCTATGTATGTCGGGTGAGCGGGAATGTGTTTGTGTCGGTGGAGTTGCTTGTCTCAATTAAGGCACGGATTAGTGGAGTAAACGCATAGGAGGGTAATTGACGTGAGTAGTTCAACAGATGGGAAATTTGGATGAATTTTACTGCATAGATGAATGACGTTGGAAGCAGACAATGTGGATTGTGGTCCTTGAGGTGTGTAATAATTTTGTCTGTGCACGGACAAGGTACGTGAGTATGTTGGTAACTTATGTTTTTATGCATGGTTGAAGGTTTTTTTTCAGCGAGGTGGTTTTAAGGATGTCAGTGCTGGGTTCGTCAATGAATTGATGCATCAGTGGGTAGGTTGGGTTCAGATAAGTAGCTTTGAAGGAGGTGATGTACGTGGATAGGTTGGGAGAAGGAAAATTGGAAACGTATTTGTGCTAGGTCTGTGATTTAGCACATGTGTGCATCAGTGGGCCATTTGTGTAAGCAGGTGCGCAAGTATGTGAATAGGCCGATAGTTGAGCATGTTTGATCAGATTGTATGGAGGTTGTTTATGTCAGTTAATGATCGCGAGATGGAAGAGTTTTCAAAGTGGGTAGTTGGTTGGTGAGTTCAGGAATAATATTTTGAAATAGCTGAGTGTACGTGGGTCGATATCTGAGTGAGCTGAGGAGTTCGCTACAACTGTAGTTGAATAAGTCTTTGAGTCGGTATGTGAGTCAATGAGCAGTGGACTGTATGTTTATCTGGCATGTTTACCTGGTAGGGAAAATTATTAAGAGTAGGTGTGTGACAACGTAGCTGGAGAATGTAGGTAACGACGTTCCTTAACATAGCTGCCAGGTTGGAGAAGTGGGTAAGTGGGAAACTATGCACATGCTGAGGGATTTAAGTAGTTCTGGTGGTCGCTGAAGAGGATTAGTTGGGAAGAAGATAAGCGATTAGGTGTGTTTGCGGTTGTGTTATTGTGTCATAATTAATCTGTATCATCTGGAAGTGTTGGCTTTGTCCATTTGTAGATATGTGTGCAGTTCGTCAGTAAGCTGTATATGTCTATGTTGATTAGTTATGCGGATATGTGACGAGGTGGGTGTTAAAGTTAGAATGTGACCGATATGGTTAATTAGTCGCGTAGCCTTACTACGTGACTTTATCGGCCAGAACGCGGCTGGAGTTATTGCAGTTGGTGCATTGTTCGATTGGTAGCTAGACGTCTGGGTATGCTTGTGAGTTAACTTATTGTTGCAGATACATTGGTGTGCAGGTGGATGAGGTGGGCACAGTGGGTAGGTAAATGTTTAATCCTTCACGGTGTGTAGACTTTTATGGTGAAGCAATGTATAATTGGCATTGTACGGAGTGATTTTCTAGAATGTTTCAGAATGAGCAACAACTCAGAAAGCCAAAGAAATTGTCGACGGACCTGAGAGACCCACCATTAATGCTGGTGCAATTGGGATTCATGAAATCAATCTATTACTGTTGGTGTGGGGTCACACGTAGGGCGGACCCTGCAAGAGTGACAGATGTAGTTCCCTTCAAGTCATTACTGAAACAAATTATTTGAACAAGAGTTGCAAAAGTTTAATTATTTACATTAAATTTTAATTACAGATTTATTTTATGACATCTAATTGCACGAAGTCAAAGACCGGTTTCGCTGTTAGGTTCCCAGAGCCTTTCATCGGGTTTCCGGGTTGCTCACTCAGTGAGAATACCTCCACACCAATCATCCCTCAAGGTAGATAGCCGATATGCTGCTGGAAAATTTGGCGATGTTGAAACGTGATGAAGTTACATACTCTGTTTAGTAGGTAAATTATGTGTGTGGGTTTGGATAGGTTAACGAAATGATGAGGTTTTTCCTCGTGGTTTGGTGATAGAAGTGGGTAAGTCGTTGGGTGATAACTGCACCGGTGGTTAATTGGGCGAGGTGCACAAGTGATCAAATAAGTAAGTTGTGCAGATAGGCAGCTTGGTAAGTAAAGGAGAGGTTGCGATGATGTGTAGATCCGCAGGTATGTCAGGAAATAGTATTTTTATAGACTTTAGTGGTTTATTGAATGGGGTTCTTAAGTTGGGAAGATGGACGAATTCATGAGCAGCTTTATTTTGAATCAGGTAAATGGCTACAAATTTGGCTACTTGACATTTGTGGGCGTGTGGGTGTGTCCTATGTGATTATATGGTTCGATAGATTTGAAGATGACTGACATGGGTAGGTGACTAGTTCAGTGAGGTGGCCAAGTGCTAAGATCAAACAGTGGCTGGCATGCATATTCTTGCTGATCAAAGAGTTGGGTATATGTCTACATGGATGGGAAGCTGATTAACATGGAGGCAGTTGAGTGTTGTTTGTAAGTGGCAGAATGAGTCATATGATTAGGGGGAAGAAATAGGTAGAATGTAGGTTGTTCAAGTAAGTACCTGGGGAAAGTGATTGTGTTAGAGAAGAAGTGGCTGTGTAATTGTGATGGCGTAACACGAGGGCAGGAGGTTGAGGTGAACATTGCATTTGTGTATAGATATCTGACAAGTTGAGTGATGCAGCTTGGTATGCAGGTCGATAATGTGGGTGATGAGTATACATGGTGGGTAGTGAAAATATGGATGACCGGGTATATAGGCGATTTGTGTTTTTTGGTAGCTAGGTTGATGAATGATGTGTTTAGTTGGATATACGTTTGAGCTGGTTTGTTTGGTGAGTTGGTAGCTGAGTGAGTTACGTAACCTGTTGAGGTGTATGACTAATTCGTTGAATACTCGGTAGGAGGCAATTCAGTATCTATGTGATTTTAGACACAGTGGACGATTGGGTTGTTAGCATGTGGGTAGATAGCTTCATGGTTGAGCAAGCTGCTGAATGCATGGGTGCATAATTGGGAAGGAGGGTGATTGTGGTGTCGCATTTTCGGGGCACTGGTGTGGGATGCAGATTCTGTTTATCGTATTCTGGTGATTGCCAGATTACATCAGGTCAGGTCAGTTGTAGCCGAATAGTTAGGAAAATCAAATGTCAAGGAGTAGGCGTGCCTGGGCTGGTTCGGTTGGATGAGCAGCCAGAACGTTTGATGCCGGTCGAGTTTTTGTCACGTATTTGGATTAAGTTGCTGTGGGACCATAGCGTGAAAATGGATTCTAATAGGCACATTAGTCCTCAGAGTATCTCTTGCATTCTGCCCCTTGACTGACTGCTCGTCACGGCTCCCATCATTACAATAAACCGCGTACCGTGGAATGATGCGAAGAGCAAAGATAGTTCATTCCGCTACTGCCAGCAGCGTCTATGGGCTTAGTATTATACCCGCCCAAAATGCTAACTATGCGACATTTCCAATAAACAACTCATTTAAAATTACCAGTAGAAAAGATTAAAAAATGCTTTTATCTCTTCAGATGAGTTCGGATATAGAATCAAATGCCAGAAATGTACATTTAACTGTTTATATTTCTATTGTGCATTGGAAAATGTAGTATTTGAATTTTCTGTTGCATATGTTCTTTGCAGAAGAAGAAGGGGACAGAAAGGATGCCGGTAATAAAAATAACTGCGATATTTCCTAGTTCAGACAAGGAACTACGTATGGCAAGGAAATCTGCCGTCCTTACCTGGCTTGGCCTACATGTCATTTCAAAGGCACAGCAATGTGGTTGATTCGAAATTCTGCTCCAAGTGCCACCAGGGGTGGGAATGTATGCTGGCCGGCCGGCGATGCACATGTCCCACGATTGGATACAAAAATCCAGTTTATCCAGTGATAAAGAATTCCACAGGCTCACCGCTTTCTGTATGCAAAAAAAAGTTCAGTGCTTCCAGAAGAATTCCTAAGCATTCCTGTCATTAAGAAAAAACACATCTGCTGAATTAAAGTCTTATTGATTTGGCAATTATTTAAGCAAATTTTGCATCGGTAAAATTGCGCTCATGCGATGGAGAACAATATAATTGTATTTATTCAGGACATTAAACGTCTGCAGTCTTTTTAATCGTGGTAATGCTCTTCACATCTACCAGAAGAAAAAGAAGATGACACACTTCCCTTGAAAGTTGAACAACTCATCTGAAATCTTATTTAGATGCATTGGGATTAATTGGAAAGTATACATTTTTGTTGTTCAAATGCAATTTTGAAGAATTTTATGTGATTAACTGCAGATATGTATAGCCCACAATAGGAGCACATTGCCCATGGATCACATTTAGCAGTGCAGTACGATTATATCTAAACTTTTTGCAGAACTCCAGACTGCTGCACCATTATCACGTTTAGTGCTTCATAGGGAAGTGAAGGAATTTTACATTTTCTTCTAAATTACTTCTATTTCCTAAATTACTAAATTTGTCTTTAAATGTTTGCCTTGACCATTCTGAATTGATTTTTGTTGGAACTTGAGAATAGGTACTACTTTCTGTTCTAATCTAACAGTTACAAGGTCTAGTCTTTGGAGCTTGAAACAGAGTGGTTCACAACATAAGAACTAGGAGCTGGAGTGGGCCATTGGCCCTTCGAGCCTGCTCCGCCATGCAATAAGATCATGACTGATCTTTTTGTGGACTCAGCTCCACTTATCCGCCCGCTCACCGTAACCCTTTATTCCTTGACTGTTCAAAAATGTGTCTATCCTCGCCTTAAAAGAAACATACAATGAGGTAGCCTCAACTGCTTCACTGGGCAGGGAATTCCACAGATTCACAACACGTCGTGCGAAGAAGTTCCTCCACAACTCAGTCCTAAATCTGTGTCCCCTTATGTTGAGGCTATGCCCCCTAGTTCTAGTTTCACCCGCCAATAGAAACAACTTCCCTGCTTCTATCTTATCTATTCCCTTCATAGTCGTAAATGTTTCTATAAGGTCGCCCTCATTCTTATGAATTCAAATGAGCATAGCCCCATTCTACTCAGTCTCTCCACATAAACCAACCCTATCAACTCCGGAATCAACCTAGTGAATCTCCTCTGCATCCCCTCCAGTGCCAGTATATACTTTCTCAAGTAAGGACACCAAAACTGTACACAGTACTCCAGGTGTGGCCTCACCAGCACCTTATGCAGCTGCAACATAACGTCGCTGTTTCTAAACTCCATCCCTCTAGCAATAATTACTTGCTGCACCTGTAAACCAACTCCTTGAGATTCCTGTACAAGGACCCCCAGGTCCCTCTGCACAGTAGTTTGCTGCAAATGTTCACCATTTAAATAATAGTCCATTATGCTGTTATTCCTACCAAAATGGATGACTTCACATTTACCAACATTGGACTCTATCTGCCAGACCCTCGCCCACTCAAGGAGACGATCTATATCCCTTTGCAGACTTTCACCGTCCTCTGCACACTTTGCTCTGCCACCCATCTTCGTGTCAACTGCGAATTTTGACACATTACACTTGGTCCCAACACCAAATAATCTGTTTAAATCGTAAACAATTGCGGTCCCAACACTGAACCCTGAGGCACACCACTAGTCACTGAAAAAAAAACATTTACCCCCACTCTTTGTTTTCTGTTAGTTAACCAATTCTCTATCCATGTTGATACGTTACCCGTAACACCACACCGGGCACCTTTATCTCATGTAGCAGTCTTTGGTGCACCACCTTGCCAAGTGCCTTCTGGAAATCCAGATACACCGTGCAATATCTCTGAGCTAATTACAAAATTTGCCGGAGCGAATTAGTATTCAATTGAATAGGTCCCCATTTTATTTGTGTTTCTTCTCTTTGGGAACATTCCGATGACAAAAATACATTGACAGACTCCGAATTGTCTCTTTATTCACACAGTGTGTTGGGTATAGTAGACTTACAATATTTCCCTTCTGCAACCCACACAGAATCATGATCCATATTTAGAAAATAAGCGTGGAAAACCTTTTTCCGTCCATTCAAGCATTCCCAGCTTTCCACACGCAGCCTATTTCACAGATGTGCGTTGCTTTCTCCAATTGTGGGAAAAGTACCACTGGGTCAGGAGTAAAGGTTTCAAGAACAGTTTTATTTTAATGAAGGTTCGTGGAGAAACGGTACTAACAAGCAGCAAACCTTCTCTCAATGAGACAATAGAAGCAGCCCATCTTTATACGCTTTACACAATAGATGGACCGGACATCTAGCCATTATCACGTCGTTGTAATCAAGTAGGTGATCGATCGTTAACTCATCGTTATTGACAAATACAGACAGATACAGACATGAACATGTTAACATCGCATTGTCTTATGAATGGATACATTTACTACATCAGTGGCTATCAATGGTTTTTAGTTTCGGCCTAATCATAGAGTAGTTTACAGTAATTTGTTTTCCTGCAGTTATGTATTCCCGATCCCCCCTGTAGCTAATCTCATGATCTATTCCTATTGTCCTTATCCTTAAGCCCTGGCTGGTTTCCTGGAGGATTTGATTCCTGCATGTTGAACATTGAATAGCTGTCTGTCCTTTATGTTTTAATCTCAGGTGGCTGTCAGTACTGAAAGTCAGTGCCCATTTAATGTCTCTTTCCCAGGTGACTGTCTGTGTGCCAGGCATCCATCTTTTGTGTACCCATCTGTATATTTTTCCCACTTCAGTCCCCACGTTTGGCCGGATTATGAGTTTCACTATTCCTTAGACCAATAATTTTATATGTATAATTCTTTGTTCTTCTTCTTTCCTTCTTCACTTCTTCTGAAGTCTTCGGGGATCTTCATCGGGGTTTCTTCTTCGATATATACACTGGCTCCTGGCACAATTCTAGTCACCATCACCTCACAACAGACTTTTCGTCATCCAACAATGAGATAGCACACAATTACAATTGAAATGAGTATGACCAATCCATGTAATAAGTAAGATTCCCAGGACCGCCCCCCCCCCACCCCCCGCCCTCCTACTAGCCATTCCAGCCAGCTACCTCCTTTCTCGGGTCCCTGTCTGAAGCTATCATAGAACATAGAACAGAGATCATTACAGCGCAGTACAGGCCCTACGGCCCTCGATGTTGCGCCGACCAGTGAAACCAATCGAAAGTCCATCTAACCTACACTATTCCAGTATCATCCATATGCTTATACAATAACAATTTGAATGCTCTCAATGTTGACGAGTTCACTACCGCTGCAGGCAGGGCATTCCGCACCCTTACCACTCTCTAAGTAAAGAACCTACCTCCAACATCTGTCCTATATTCCTACCCCTCAATTTAAAGCTATGTCCCCCTGTGTTAGCCACCACCATGCGAGGAAAAAGGCTCTCACTATCCAACCTATCTAATCCTCTGATCATCTTGTAAGCCTCTATTAAGTCACCTCTTAACCTTCTTCTCCCTAACGAAAACAACCTCAAGCCCCTCAGCCTTTCCTCATACGATTTTCCCACCATACCAGGCAACATCCTGGTCAATCTCCTCTGCACCCTTTCCAACACTTCCACATCCTTCCTATAATGCGGCGACCAGAACTGTACGCAATACTCCAAGTGCGGCCGCACCAGAGTTTTGTACAGTTGCAACATGACCTCCTGGCTCCGAAACTTAATCCCTCTACCAATAAAAGCTAACACACCATACGCCTTCTTAACAACCCTATCAACCTGTGTGCCACCTTTCAGGGATCTATGCACATGTACACCCAGATCCCTCTGTTCATCCACACTACCCAGTATCTGTCTTCTTGTTACTCCTTCCAAAGTGAATCACTTCGCACTTTTATGCATTAAATTCCATTTTCCACCTCTCAGCCCAGCTCTGCAGCTTATCTATGTCCCTCTGTAACCTGCCACTTCCCTCTGCACTGTCTACAACTCCAACGACTTTAGCGTCATCCGCAAATTTACTAACCCATCCCTCTATGCCATTATCCAGGTCATTAATAAAAATGACAAACAGCAGTGGCCCTAAAACAGATCCTTGCCGTACACCACTATTAACTGAAGTTCAGGCTGAATATTTCCCATCAACCACCACCCACTGTTTTCTGCCAGCTCGCCAATTCCTGATCCAAACCACTAAATCACCCTCAATCCCATGTGTCCGTATTTTCTGCAAAAACTTACCATGGGGAACCTTATCAAATGCTTTGCTCAAATCCATATCCACTACATCAACCGCTTTACCCTCATCGACCTCTTTGGTCACCTTCTCAAGGAACTCAATAAGGTTTGTGAGGCACGACCTACCCTTCACAAAACCGTGCTGACTATCCCTAATCAAATTATTCCTTTCCAGGTGATTATAAATCCTATCTCTTATAATCCTTTCCAATACTTTGCCCACAACAGAAGTAAGGCTCACCGGTCTATAATTACCAGGGTTGTCCCTACTCCCCTTTTTGAACAAGGGGACAACATTTGCTATCCTCCAGTCTTCTGGCACAGTTCCAGTAGACAATGATGACCCAAAGATCAAAGCCAAAGGCTCTGCAATCTCCTCTCTAGCCTCCCAGAGAATCGTAGAATAAATCCCATCAGGCCCAGGGGACGTATCTATTTTTATTCTTTCCAGAATTGCTAACAGCTCCTCCCTATGTACCTCAATCCCATCTCGTTCAACAGCCTGCATCTCAGTACTCCCCTCGACAGTGTCCCTCTCCAATGTGAATAATGACGACAAATATTCATTTAGTGCCTCTCCTACCTCTTCAGACTCCACGCACAACTTTCCACTCCTGTCCTTGACTGGCCCTAATCTTACCCTAGTCATTCTTTTACTCCTGACGTCCCGATAGAAAGCTTTAGGGTTTTCCTTGATCCTACCTGCCAATGACTTCTCATGTCCCCTCCTGGCTCTTCTTAATTCTTTCTTTAGGTCCTTCCTGGCTAACTTGTAACTTTCAAGCTCCCTAACTGAGCCTTCACGTCTCATCCTTACATAAGTCTCCTTCTTCCTCTTCACAAGATATTCAACCTCCTTAGTAAACCACTGTTCCCTCACGCGTCTGCTTCCTCCCTGCCTGACAGGTACATATTTATCAAGGACGCGTAGTAGCTGTTCCTTGAACAAGTTCCACATTTCAATTGTGCCCATCGCCTGCAGTTTTCTTCCCCAAACTATGCCAGCTAAATCTCGCCTAATCGCATCATAATTTCCTTTCCCCCCAGCTATAACTCTTGCCTCAATAGCATGAGAGAACAACCCAAGTTGTTCTCTCATGCTATTGATGACCTGTGTAATGTTATAGGACTCGTCTGTGGCATGGGTTATGCATTTATTGCCTATAATTGTACACACTCCCCCTTGTTGTGCTAACTGATAGTCCACTGCGTATCGTGTCCATTGTGCATGTAATCTCAGTTCAGCCATTTCTTGGTTAACAGCCTCCAATGCATTTGAAGTGCTGTTTCCCAGGACTGTTCGTCCACAAACAATATGATTCCTATTCTTTGCACGAATCACTCCTGCTGCCCGCCCCCCCCCCCCATCCCCCCTCCCCGCCCGCCCCCCCCCCCCCCCCCCCCCCCCCAGAGATAAGGCTCCAAGGAACCCATATCCCAGTGAAGATCCCATTGTGCCTGGGGCTTCCCAGTCAGCACACAATTCTTTGCTGATAGCCCGAGTTACTATTCTCCTCCGAATATGCCCCTTCTGAGGCCATTGAACAGTCAGTGGTCCGATTGTTCCTACTGCAAAACGGTTTGGGAGATTTGGTGTTTCTGTCATTTAAGTACAATTGAGAGGAACACGTATCCCTTCTTAGCCTGGTAACATTTAGTGTCTTGATTATGAGTTTGTTCATATTGCCAGTTGTTCTGTTTAGTTGCCTCCCCGTTTGATCCCACCACCTGGTAAGTATCAAATGGGTATGTCCATTTGTCTGAGCTTACGTGAGTTCCATTGCATTGCCCACAAATAAGCTGTCTCCTCGCGGTTATATTCAGACATTTCTGTTCATCATGAGTCCAAGTAATCTGTCCCTTATTAACCCGACAATGTTGACGGACACACTGCGTCTGTGCGCAGGAATCATTCTTAGGGACCAAGGCATAGGCCCATCCCCATCCCTGCCCCTTAAAACAAAGCGGATAGCTTGCAGTATCAGAACAAGTTTTTCCTCCCACCTGTTGGAACCCCCTGCACACAGGAACTGTGGGGTTCACAAGTCCCACACATCTCCCCTGTCTACCTCTTTTATATTTGCCAATTTGTCCCTTACAGGGTGTATCTGATGTATCGACAGTGTATATGTCATGAGGGGTCCACCCAAGGGTGGCTACAAATAGAGCTTCTACCGATTGTGCTCAAGGGTATCATACAGTTCAATTCCCGTGTAAATGTATGTGAGCTTTGTAAAAGGAGTTATCCTCCAAACGGGTTAAATTTATAGTCGCGACAACGCAAAGTAGTACAGTTACATACGCGATGACATACATATTCGCAACGATCAAATATCAAACCTAACACTATAATTCATATAATCTTTACAAGTTATATTTTCTATCAACCTGCGCGTGCCAGTCGTCCTTGCTTGCAGTCTTTGCCTGTGTTGAGGAAAGCATTTTCGTTAGTGCATCAATTTAATTATTTATTTGTACCCTTGTATATTTTTAGCTGTGTCCAACGCTTCCAGACCTCTTTCCCTCTTATGTCTATACAGGTACAGGCGTCTCCACGAACTAGAACTTCATATGGCCCATTCCATTTTGGTGCAAACCCTGGTTTGTCAGGCAATGTTTTTACTAGGACGCAACTTCCCGCTGTTGGGACGTCAGCGAGCATTTCAAGCTCTCTCTCTGCGTCTTTTATTTCCTGAGTGTCCTTTACTAATTTGCGCATCCCTTTTAGTTGGGTGCTTGGTTCCAGAACATATCTCCTGATTTTATCTTTCAGTGGACCTACATCGGTCCCACCTGTTATGATGCCTTCGGGTAATTGCATCGCCCGTCCTGTGATTAGCTCATAAGGGGTTAATCCGGTTGTCCGGTTTGTGGCAGCCCTTAATCTCATTAGTATAGTGGGCAATACCTCTGTCCACATTTTCCCCGATGTTTGTATGGCTTTCGCTAATGCATTGTTTTAGTGTTGTATTCATGCTTTCCACCATTCCAGAACTCTGTGGTTGGGAAGGGAAGTGAAATTTTTGTTTTATCCCCATTAATTCGCATACTGTTTTTACCACCGTTCCGGTGAAGTGCGTCCCTTAGTCCGAATCGATTTGTAGGGGTACACCCCATCTCGGGATTACGTCTTCTGCCAATGTCCTAGCCACCGTGGTAGCAGTACAATTTGTAGTAGGGAACGCTATAATCACCAGACAATAAGTTTTGCCATAGGATTGTGGTAGTGGCCCTGTGAAATCTATTTGCAGATGTTCCCAGGGTCCCTTTGGTCTCGGCTGGTCTCCCATTTTAATTTTTATGGGTCTACCAGGGCTGTGTTGCGCGCACGTCACGCATCGGTGACAGTGTCGGGCTATATCTCTTCCCATTCTTTTCCACCACCATACCTTTCCTATTCTCGTTATCATGGCCTCTCTACCCACATGTGAGAGTCCATGGTGTAGTTCCAATAGGGTCTTTTTTATGCACTCTGGTGCTTTTATCTCATCTTCCCATCTCCAAATGTTATCAGTCCCTTTGACTGCTCCCTGTGCTTTCCATTTCTCCTTTTCCTCCTTTGGGGTATCCTCATGTAAGTCCCGAATATCTATTTCGTCTCCTGTCTGTTCTGTTGCTGCTATTGGCAGCTCGCCAATTGTCTCCTGTCCGAAGGCTAACTGTGCCGCCCTGTCTGCGGCTTGGTTCCCTTTGAAATTTAAGAAGTCCGGGTTATCTCTTCCTTGCTCTTTCTGGTGCGCTTTAATTTTGATTACTGCGGTTTCTCTAGGTTACTCGCTAGCTCTGAATAATGCCTCAATTCTTTGCTGGTGCTTAATAGGGGTCCCTCCTGTGGTTATGAACCCTCTTCTTCCCCATGCTGTCATGTAGTCATGTATGACTCCGAATGCATAACGACTGTCTGTATAGATGTTTGCGGTTTTACTTTCAGATAGCTCTCGTGCCTGTGTGAGTGCCACTCGTTCTGCTACTTGCGCGGATAGACCTCTGTCAATCCTTCCTGACCTTACTGTCTCTAATTTATCATTCACTACTGCCCACCCTGTTCGGGGTGATCCTTCCACATACCTGCGTGACCCATCCACAAAAAGGGTCTCCTCAGCTGTTACTAAGGGTATATCCTTTATCTTACCCTCTTCTTCGTCCCTATCTATATCTTCACAATTGTGTGGCTCTCCTTCATCTAAAATCCCTTCTGCTGGGTTATTCCCTGTATCCCTTATTATTATCACGGACTTGCTTGAAGGTAGGAGGACAAATTCCCACTTAGCCCTTCTCATGTTTGAGACTGATCATAGTTTTTCCGTGTTCAACATTTCCACCAAGGTGTGTTTGGTGTGAAGGATGCCATGGTTACTGGATCGCTAACCTTGACAGCCCAGGCGGCGCAATCCAAGGCGGCTATGCACCTTGGCAGTCCGATGCCTACCAGCCCATCTGCTGTGGAATAATATCCTATGGGTCTCTTTCTGTCGCCATGGTCTTGTGTCATCACAGTGGAATAGAACCCTCCCTCAGTACTACAATGGATATGGAAGTCCTTATAAGAAAAGGGTAATCCTAGTCCAGGGGCTGATATCAGTTCTGTTTTTAGTTTAGTGTAAGCCTCCTCCTGCTCGGGTTCCCATTCTACGGGATATAAAGCTGGTTTTCCCCGTTTGACTCGTCTTTGTATGGGTTCTGCTAATTTTGCGAACTCTGGGATGAAACTCCGGCTCCAGTTAAATAGTCCTAGCACCTTTCTGACCCCTCTTACGGTGACGGGTCGCGGCATTTGTTGTATTGCCTTCTTTCGGTCCGTTGGCATTTCTTTCAGTCCTTGGGATATAAGTTGTCCTAGGTATAGGACCTGTGCTTCCCCGATTTTTGCCTTTTGGGGGCTCACCTTTAACCCTGTGGCATTTAATTCATTCAGTACTAAATATAAGGCTTCTTGATATCCTGACTTGGACTCCGATGCTATCAGGATATAGTCTACATACTGTAGGATCGTACTACCCTCTGGCAGTTCTACTCTGTTCAGGATGTCACTCATTGCTTGATGGAATATAGCGGGGCTGTTGTGGAACCCCTGTGGTAAACGAGTCCATGTGTACTCTCTGTCTCCTACTGTAAAGGCGAATTTGTCTTGGGATTCAGGATCCAGTGGTAAGGACCAGAATCCGTTGGCTATATCCAATACTGTGAATATTTTATACGCCTGTGACAGTCCATTCAGGATTGTCCTCCGGTTCTGCTGTCGTCATGGATCGGGTCGGGGGTTTCCCATGCTTATTCCAATACACTGCTTCTGTGTTTCCATAATTATGACAGTGGCTGCAATGTTTCCCACTGTTCCCAAATCTGTTCCCTTTTCGTGGAGTCTCCCAAACCCTCGCAAAGTGTCCTTGCCGGCCACAATTGTGGCAAGTCAGTTTAGACTTTGTTCCATTCCCGTTACTGTAGGCTGCTTATCTTTCTAGCCTTGTTCTTGCCTGGGATTTCTCTTCTACCGGTACTCCGCTAGCCCACTCTAACAATTCATTGTAATCTTCGGACATAATCACACCCATTTTTAGGGTGACCTGGTGAGCGCTGGAGAGTGGATCCTTAAATGCCTGGATGAACACTCGATCCCCTCGACCTGAGTTCCCCTGTCCTGAGCACTCTTGATGTACCTGTAACAATCGTTCCCCGTATTCAGAAGCTCCTTCCCCTTTTAACTGTTTTGTTGTGGTAATTCTGCTCCAATTAGGGGGAGCATTCCCGAATACCCTCTGCATCTCTGCTTTAAACTGGGTGAAGGGTACCTGTTGGGCATCTATCTCCGATGTTAGGACGACTGTATGTGTCCACCGTCCCCCATTATAATCCTGTGCTGGAGCAGCGGCTGGTCCACCTGCTACCTGCCTCCACTTATCCGCTGGACAGGTTGCCCTGACCAGCTGGTGTACGTCTCTCAGGTGTCATTGGTATCCTACCCAGATTGTGTCTAATTCTTCCCAGAATTTAGTGTTTGCGCTTCTAGGTTGTAATTTACCCAGGGAAGCCATTATCTGCTGTCTCTCACCTGGGGTGAAGTGTTGATAAGTTGCCTTTGGTCGCGCATTTGTTCCCCCTCGGATTACTGGTGCTAAGTTGTGCTCCAGCGCTTCCCACTACTCTAATGGAGCGGTTGGTTCCTGCTGTGTGGACTCATAAGGAGGTAGAGGAACAGTTTCCCTTCTCCATTGCTTTTCTTCGAAAACCTGGTTTTGCTTTTCCAGTTCCCTCACTCGGGATTCTAATTTTCTAATCCTTTCTTTATTCTTCTCTCCACTTCTTTGTAGAGGCAACAACTTGCTCAATTAGACCAGCTGACTGATGTGTTAATATTACTCCTATCTTCTTTGTCTTGTTTCTCTATTCTTTATCGAGCCACTCTCTCTGCTGCTCTAAGGTGTGAGAAGTATCCCAGCCATCCTTTTGCATTCTCTTTATTAACTCTTTCCTGTCTGTCAGGTAAATTTCAATGCGGGATCCTGCAGGTCCCCTTTTAACTTCATTATCTGCCATTTCGCAGACTTCACTAACCCCGGCCACGATTACTCCCGAGTAAAGTGTGCTCTCTACCGTAGGGACTTCACTACCCCCGGCCACTCTTACTACTCCAGCACCGTGTTTCACTACCGTTACAGGGTTTCAAGTTATACTCGCGGCTTCCACTATTACCACCTCGTCAAGGTGCTTCTCTACCGGAGTCCGGTTTAGGACAGACTTGATTAAGCGCCTTTTCCGCCCCACTTTTCACAATATTGACTGTACAGTTCCCAACTTTTCAAACTTTCATTCAATCAGATGGCAACTCTGCGTTTGTTCGCCACTACAGAGTTTGATGTTAACCGACCTCTGCCACTTATGCTTCAGAATCCTAAGTGCCCTTCGTGTCTCCTTACCCACTTCAATCTCCTGACCTTCGCGTGGGAGGTTCCTCCTCTTATCAACCGGTCTAAGGCAGGGTCTTGAGACAAGCACTACCTTGTACTCTTGTCGGTCAGCACAAGCAACAGTTACTTATCACTATCAGCAGTTAGTACTTATCACTATATCATATACAACAATACTTATTACTCCAAATACCCCTTAAGTTTAACCCCTTAAGTTTAACCCCTTGCAAACTGTATTCTTGACCTTGTCTGACTCTCACAGATTCACTGATCTCTACCCCGGCTCCGATCGTGGCAATCGAACTCACCAGTCATAGGATCCTAGCTGACTACGCCAATTGCTGTGGGAAAAGTACCACTGGTCAGGCTTGAAGGTTTCAAGAATACAGTTTTGTTTTAACGAAGTTTCGTGGAGAAAATGTGCTAACAAGCAGCAAACCTTCTCTGAATGAGACAATAGGAGCAGTCCATCTTTATATGCTTTACACAATAGATGGACCGGACATCTAGCTATTATCATATCGTTGTAATCAAGTTGGTGATCGATTGTTAACACATCGTTATCGACAAATACAGACAGATGCAGACATGAACATGTTAACATCGCATTGTCTTATGAATGGATACATTTCCTACGTCAGTGGCTATCAATGGTTTTTAGTTTCGGCCTATTCATATAGTAGTTTATAATAATTTGTTTTCCTGCAGTTGTGTATTCCCGATCCCACCTGTAGCTAATCTCATGGTCTACCCCTATTGTCCTTATCCTTAAGCCCTGCCTGGCTTCCTGTCGGATTTGATTCATGCATGTTTAACTTTGAATAGCTGTCTGTCCTTTCTGTTCTAATCTCAGGTGGCTCTCTGTACTGAAAGTCAGTGCCTGTTTAATGTCTCTTTCCCAGGTGACTGTTTGTGTGCCAGGCAACCATCTTATGTGTACCCATTTGTATATTTTTCCCCCTTCACTCCTATTGTGGCATTTGAAAAATTTATTGCTGTCGCCTGACAACTTTTGAATTGTTCACTGCAACGCCAGGGAAGGAAATATCTTCCAGTTGTCCGATACCTCTGTCGTCAAGCAGCATACTTGATTGATGCAAATGCAATAGTGATGAACCAATAGTCCTCATTTATTCAATACAGAAGAATCATGATTCACAACTGGCCAGATTGACATCTGATTTCCTCATTGTGTCGGCTGTTTTATGAAGCGTAAGTTCGCCCACTTCCCTTACTTGAAAATGATGACACAACAACTGATTAGTTCTATTGATAATGATAAATATTTATACCAATCGCATATTTCATCAGCGTTTAACACGTTGAAGGTTTTTTTCATTTCCAGAAAAGATAATCATAGTATATCTGAGATTCCCAGTGGGAATGTGTTCAGGAACAGATGTGTTGTGACCTCAATTGCATATGTTTTCCTTCCTATTTCACTCATCGTTTTTTTTTAATGCCCAACTGGGACTTCATTTGTCCTCTCAGAAATCTTACGTTTTTACTCAAATCGCAATCCAAACTCAAATGTTTCATCTTATTGCATTGTAAAAAGAGATAAAACTTTTTTCAGTCTGATATAACCATTTGCTTTTATTGGGTAGCAAAGAAATTAAAATACAGTACTTTAGGTAAGACACTTCTTTCATCTTGCAGAATTTAACATGGAATAATTGAGCTTGTCATATATTTGAAATGTTTCATAGGAAAATAAAACGATGGATTATGAAGACTGCGTAACAGGTGGCCAAAGCAGGTGCAGATTTTCTGCCAAAGGCAAACATTCTGATGTTATTTCTCGAAAGACGCCATGTCTTTACAGACAACTAAGAATAGTCGTAATTTACCGTACAAATGAGATCATATTCTGATAGCAGAATAGTGCCTCATTAGAAGTGCTGAAAAATGAGACGTGGAAACGCAATTTTCAACTTCCCCTCATCGAAAAAACAAATATCGCAAGCACACAAAATAGCAAAAGGGACGACATGAAAGCAGGTTCTTATCGGTTGGCAGGTGTCCTCTGAATGGTAGAAGTGCAGTCATGATGTGGAGATGCCGGCGTTAGACTGGGGTAAGCACAGTAAGAAGTCTCACAAAACCAGGTTAAAGTCCAACAGGTTTATTTGGTAGCAAATACCATAAGCTTTCTGAGCGCTGCCCCTTCGACTCCATCTGACGAAGGGGCAGCGCTCCGAAAGCTTATGGTATTTGCTACCAAATAAACCTGTTGGACTTTAACCTGGTGTTGTGAGACTTCTTACTGTAGAAATGTTCCCATGGATAATGCACAATGAGGACTTAACTGTCGTCAGTTTTCGTTAGGTTTGTGGCCAATAACTGGTGCATTTTAAGTGGTAATGGCTAAGTCAATAGAGTCGACTTGTCAACCAATCAGCACGCACTTCTTACGATGCATAAATTATTGTTCCCTTTGACATTTAATGTTCTTACGAATTAGTCCTGATGAGGAGACGGAAATATACTATAGCATGTCACTTTTTTCAGCAATACTCGCGCTCTGCACTGACACGTGGCACACGAATAAATCATGAAGTAGACGGTCGCCTTGCTGAGAGAACCTGATCCAGAAGATCGATCTTGTATGACAGGAAGACATGTACTGTCATGCGCCATGCTTTCAGTCGAATAAAATTGAGATGACTTATAAAATATTTGTTCCATCCACAAGGGCACATTTGCATTCAATGTCTGTAACAGATATGATGCATTATGTATTAACCATGTCAAAACACAAAACAATGAAGGTTGTTTGTTTGTTTCGTTGTGGAGGAAACTGAAATTTTCAAAAACATTCAGTGTTCATCCAAGGGGTCTGGCAATTTTGGAATTGCAACGAGGTGTATTTAGCGTTTTGAATTGCTACATTCCTCTTCGCCTTTAATTGAAATAACAGAAGTGTACACACTTCTTTCGGGCTGTTAAAATTGCAAAATGATCACGGTGTGGTTTTAGTTACGAGACTTCCGGTTTAAAGACAGAAGAGATGTCACGTGCCCCAGTAATTTTCTGCCGTTAATGCCTCGTCTAGCATCCCAAAATGTGCTCGGTGATAATTGATGTTATGGACTGGAACAAGAAAAATAATTTTATTTCATATTCCTGTGGGCTTTGCGGGACTGAAACAAATGCTGAGTTTGGAGTTCGAACATCACTTTGTTTCATGTTTCCTTTTCAAGACATTTGTACTATCTCAAATAAAAATGACACTGGCAAATATCTCAATTGAGACTGCGCCTCCTTTCACGGCCTAATGTTCACATTGCGGTCTCGTTATTTTTGATCGAGGAGAAATGCTGATGTTGGTTCTTCAGGTTTGGTAACATTACAGCAACGGATGTAAATCTTTCCTCCTTCTGAAAACGATTCTAGGTATCGGCTAATCAATATTTATTTATGTTGTATTAGTGTAACTTGTTGTGATACATCAGAGATATGATATGCTGTTTCAGTATCCCGAAAGATTGTTCTCTGATTATGTTCCATCTGGTTCTATATCAAAACGAGGCAAACACAAAACAACAAATACCAAAAGCCTTTGAATCTGCACCCACCCCCACCCCAACCCCAGCCCACCCGCGCATTAACAATTAGAACGCCCATTTCGTCTCTTCCATTGAATTTCTGCATAACTCGGGAACCATTCATTTATAATGCAGTTGGTTGCATAAGAAGGGATGCGATTGTTCTTTCGGCTGTTGAGACCCGCATTAACTATATTAACACATAACTCTCATAAACCAAACAGGTGATGGCATTTAACATCCATTTTTAACCTTTCCTTTATCTCTGATCATTCTGTTAAAGTCATTTCGTTTGCTCAGCTTGTTGGAATGCGGTGGTTGCGTATTTAACAGTCAGAAGAGACGGTTCTTGAATAAAATTCAATTCGATGGCAGAGGGGTTACCATCGCTGCTTCACAGCATCAGGGACCTAGGTTCGATTTCCGGCTTGGGTCATGGTCTCAAAGGAATATTCAAGATCTCACCGTGTTGCGTGGGTTTCCTCCAGGTGCTTCAGTTTCCTTCGACAATGCAAAGGTGTGCAGGTTAAATGAACTGTCCACATTAAATTGCCCGTTATTTTCCAAACTTGGTAGTTTAAATGCATTAGCCATGGTAAATGTATGGAGCCATGAAGATAGGGAGTTGAAGGTGGCCCTGGGTAGGATGCTTTTTCGGAGATTCGGTGAAGACTCAATGGGCCGAATGACCTCCGGCTTTTCTGCACAGATTCTATTAAAAATGATTAATGTTCTTATGTCATCCACTCCCTAACTCAGCGCGTACTACTGCCCAATATTATTAAAATGATTAAGGCGATGTAACTTTAGTTTTATGTTAGGTTTGGCTTCAGTGTTTTCGTCTCGATCGTCCCGATTCAAAAATGCCGAATTCGTACATCCGCCTTGAAAACAGAACCAAAATCTTGATGGCAAAACGTGATTTATCCGAAGCTCTTTTATGATGTTTAGAACTCGAAGAATTGAAAAATGCACTGAAAAAGTCAGGTGGGAAAAAGAACCAGCCTACAGCTACATATTCATGCTACAGTGAGATCTGGAATTTAAGGAAACTGTTCAAATTTTGTTTTCTCAAATCTCATTCATACTCCAAAATATATACTTTCTTAAAAAAATGTTTTTTTTAAATCTGTTCAATGAGATTATTATGATCCGTTTCTCAGAAAAATAGCACATTCCTGGAAGCAACTGATTTACTGTATAACAGAGAGTGGCCAATGTATGGTGAATTCTCATTGCCCACACAGATTTAACGAACGAATGCTCCTGCAATTTCCTTCATCATCTTTTAGTCCCGACTGAAAGAAATTCAGCATTGTCCTTTACGCCCAATGGGTTTGGACGGGAAGTACACCCATCGCCACCCCCCGCCCTCGCCACCCCCCCCCCCCCCGCCCTCGCCACGACCCCACGCCCCCCAACTCCATTTGCGGCAACAGTCCATCTATTCAAATAAGCTTAAATGGCTCAGGATTTGAATGCCTACTCGGGACTTATTGAGTAGGTAAGAAAATGTGTGCCGACATGGACGTTCAAATGGCTCAGTAAGCGGGTACGATCACTGAGCAAGCTTCGTGCCTGATGCAGTTGTTTGGACAGGAGGGAGTGTTGGGCAAATGGGAACTTGGTTTGGCAACTTGGAGGACTGGAAGGTGAGTTTTAAGGTGCGTGAACTGCTTAGGTATTAGAAGGTTAATTTGAGTCTCGGGGAGGTATGCAGCGAGGTGGGGTATGCAATTGGGTATTTAAGTTGAAAGGTGGGCAGATGGTCAAATGAGACCTGGGTATATGGGCGAATGATTAGATGAGTGCCTGAATTTTGTGGTTGAGTATTTAAGTGAGTAAATATGCATATTATTGTTGATTGAAACAGGTGGCATGTGGATATGCTGTGTCTGAAAATTTTGTATTGGTAGGTAAGATAGGCAATTGGGGAGTTCGGTGCTTAGTGAATGACTGTATGGGTAATGTGCGCTGGACGTCTCAATCGGATAAAATAGCATGTGAATAAGGACAGTCGAGTGAGTATGCGGTTGCAGTCAGATAAGTACGTCTGGTTATTACTTGATCGGTGGCCTTGTTGGTTTATTTGTATGCTAATCATCTGAACATGTGTAGGTGGGAAGCTGGGAAACGGGATGGCATAGGCGTTGTTAGGCAGCTAGTTGCGCTGAGTGTGGTTTATGATTGGATTTCTATGCAGTTGTCGAAATTGGTTCCTTGTCTGTGATGTACAGGAGGGTGAGGTAGCTGACTAGATCTCTGGGTGAGGTGGATAAGTGAGAACGTGCATGAGTGCATAATTTAGTTAGCAAGGTGCATAAGTGGATATATGAATGGAATGACTCGGATGTTGAGCGGTGATTTTGGTAGCTGAGGAATGTAGGCAATGATATGCATCAAAATAGCGGGCAGTTTGGAAAAGTGGATGAGTGGCAAATTATGCAGATGGTGAGGTAGTTAAGTAGTTGCATTCTACGCTGGGGAAGATTACCCGGGAAGAGGATATGTGATTAGGTGCTTTTGCGACTGTGATAATATCGTAATTAAGCTGTGCCGTCTGGAAGTGTTGGCTTTGTCCGGTTGTAGATACCTGCACAATATGAGGAGCATGAGTGGATATGTGGATATAAGACTAGCTGCGTGTTAAAGAATGAGATTGATACGGTTCATTCGTCAGAAGGCTTTGCTGCGTGACTGGGTCGTTTCGAACACGGGTGGGTTTGCAGTTGATGCATGGTCGATTGGTAGGTGGGTAACTCCGCGTGTGTGTGAATTAACTGATTGTGGCAGATGCATTGGTGTGCAGGTGGATGAGGTGCACGCAGTGTGTAGGCGACTATTCAAATAATTCACGACGTGCGGGCATTCATGGCTGTGCCCATGCATGATTGTCCTTGAACTGAGAGATTTCGTAGAATATTTCAGAAAGGGCCAGCAACACAGAAACCTAAAAAAATAAATATTTGGGTACCTGACAGCGAAGCCCAGCATTGACGTTGTTGCAATAAGGATTCAGGAATGAAATTTGTTACCCTTGCTATGGAGTCACAAGTATGGCAGAACTTGTCATAGTGGCAAATCTATTCCGCTGAAAGTACTTACTGAACTAAATTGTTTGAACTACATTTTCAAAAGTTTCATTGTTTCTACTAAAATTTTAATTCCAGATTTATTATCTGAATTCTAATTTCACCAACGTCAGTGGTGGGTTTTCCGCTCAGGTAGCCAGATAATTTCCTTGGGTTTCTGGGTAATTAGCTTAGAAAAATAACTCCAGGCCGTAACCTCCCAAAACGTCCGTAGCAGATAGCCTGGCCGGAAATTTGACGAAGTGAAAAATTGGGGAACTTGGATACCATGGCTAAGTAAGTGAAATTCGGAACTTTTTCCTCGTGATTGAGGTGATAGAAGTGGCTACGTGGTTGGTTGATATCTGCTCAGTTCCGTCATTGAGCGAGGTGGACAAGGGTTCAAATGGGTAAGTTGTGTGGATAGGCAACTCGGTAAAAAAAAAACGGCATGCTGAGTGGTATGTGGATAGGTAGGTAGGTCAGGATTTTCTTTTCTGGATAATTGGTTATGCAGAGTGAATAGTTTACTGAGTGAGGTTGCTAAGTTGGGAAGTTGACCGAAGACATGAACATGTTTATTCTGAGGGAGGTAGATCGGTAGATAGTTGGTTAGCTGACATCAATGGGTGTAAGTATGTGTGGTATGTGATTAGGTGTCGAGGTTTTTGGGAAGATGTCCGATGTGGGTAGGTGGCAAATCAGGGAGTGACGCAAGTGAATTGGTCAAATAGTGGCTGAGATGCATAGTCTTGTCGATGAATTCGGTGGGTAGATATCTGCATGAGTGGAAAGCTGATTACAATTTAGGTAGCTGTCAATTGTATGTAAATGACTGAATGAGTCATATCAGAAGCCAATAACTTATCTCTGGGTAGAATGTAGGTTGCTGACGAGAGCATTTGGAAGAAGCGATTGTGGTACAGAACGGGTAGCTGGGTACTTGTGTCGGCATAAGAGAAGGACAATTGGGTGAGGTGGAAAAGTGAATTGGGGTATAGTTACGTAAGAAGTTGGATGATGCACGTTGGCGTGCAACGAGTATAAATGTTAAGTTTATCGAGGGAATTTGGGTGACAGGATGTATCAGTAACGTGTGTTGTTTGGTAGATGAGTGTCTTGATTATCTAGGCATGTGCATGATATGGTTAAGTGGACATAAAGTAGACCTAGTTTGCTTGGTGAGATGACAGGTGAGTAAGTGTTGAGTTGTGTCGCTTGTTGAAATGTATGACTACTTTGCTAAATACTGAGTAGGGAGCAATTATATATATATATATATATATATGTCCGACTGTGGACAAACTGGGCGTTTAGATACGTGGGTAGATGAGATGTGTATGTTGCTGAAAGCATAGGTGCATGTATAGGAAAGAGGATGATAGTGATATCGCATTTCAGTGGCATCTGTGTGGTATGCAGATATGTTATATCGTGTTCTGGTGATTGTCACGTTTTTATCAGGTCATGTCTAGTGCAGTGGATTAGTTAGGAAAATCAAATATCTGGGACTAGACGGGTCTGGGCGGGTTGGGTTGGATAAGCAGCCAGAACGTTCAGAACTGATCGAGTTGTTGCAGCGTACTAGGGTTAATTTGCCAATTTGCCGTGTGACCATACCTTAAATGCACATTCTAACAGGCTCCCTCCTCCTCAGAAATGCCGTCTTAGCTACACTTATTCTAATTTCTAATGGTGAAAATTCTGCTTGACAGACGAGAAGCAGTAATGGTTTAACAGCTTCCTCAGTTCTCATCCCCAAAGAAATTACATGGAGCTCTTGAAACCTAGTGATAGACAAATGGGCTAAAGTCCCGGGTGTGTTCTTTGCACCCCAGAGCCCCAAAACAGTGTCACCAATTATGTTACCTTGACACTCCTTTCTCAAAACAACACAAATGGTGGCTTCTTACTTCGACGTCTTAACATAGAAACACAGAAACTAGAAGCTGGAGTAGCCCATTCAGCCCTTCGAGCCTGCATCGATGCAGACCATCGAATTCAATATCCTGATCCCCGCCCCCCCCCCCTCGCCCCCCCCACCCCCGCCCAGCCTTCTTCCTATATCTCCTAATCGCTTTATGCCCAAAAATTATTTCCAATTGCTTGTTGAAATCAGAGAGCGTTCTGGCCGAACCTGCGTTCTGTGGTATTGAATTGCACGTAGTCACCACCCTCTGGGTGAAGAGTGTTCTCCTCACCTCAGTTTAAAAAGGTTCACCCCTTATCCTCAAACAATGACCCCTTGTCCTGGACTCCCTCACCATTGGGAATATTACTTCTCATTCTACACGTTGTACACCTGTTAGAATCTTATGAGTTTCTATGGAATTCCATCTCACTTTTCTTAACTCCAGTGAACGTAACCCTAACCAACTAAGCCTCTCCCCGTATGACAGAAATGCCATCCCAGGAATCAGCCTCGTGAACCTTCGCTGTACACCCTCTATAACAAGGACATGGTTCCTCAAAAAATGACACCATAACTGGACACAATACTCCACGTGTGGCCTCACCAACGCCCTACACAATAGCAGCAAAGCAACCCTATCCCTCTTCACAAATCTTCTCGCTATGAAGAGCAAAATTCTATCTGCCTTCTTTACTGCCTGTTGTGCCTGCGTGCTTACTTTCAGCAGCTGATGCAAGAGGACGCCAAGGTCTCGTTGTTTCCTCCTCTCTCAATTTACACACATTCAAGGAATCATCTGTCTTCCTGTTAATGCTACCAACGTGGATAACCTCACTTTATGCTGCATTTGCCATGCAGATACCCACACAATCAACCTGTCCAAATCACGATGAAACATTTCAGCATCCGCCTCACAGCTCAGACTTCCACTCAACATTGTATCCTCTGAAAATGTGGGGATACTACATTCAGTTCCCTCCTGCAAATCATTAAAATACATTGCGAACAATTGGGGTCCTAGCAGAGATCCCTGCGGAAAGCCACTTCGTCACTGAGTGTCAATCAGAAAACGACCCATTTATGCCAGGTCTTAGCTTGGCATCTGCTAACCAGCTTTTTACCCATCTCAAGACATCATCTGCAATCCTATGTGCTTTAACTTTCCAAAGGATTATGATATGCGTGACCATGTCGAATGGCTTCCGAATTCATAAGTACACCGCATCCACTGGTTCTACTCGGTCAACCCTGAGTTGATTAGAACTGGTAGTCTGTCCTTATCTGATTCTGGCCCTTGATTACTCTGCCTATCACTTTCCTTATGCTCCTTAACGTATTTTCCTTTTGCTCTGTAATTCACACGCTCTCAATCCTTGTAAATTTTCGCCTCCCCTGCCATATTAGATTAAACCCTCCCCAAACACTCTGCAAAGTACCACCCCCCCCCCCCCCACGCCCTCCACACACACAGAAGCCGCAACACCCCCGGACATCCGTCCCAATCCCGCTTAGATGTAACCCGTCCAGGTTGCACAGGTCCCAACTTCCCCAGAGCCGGTCCCAATGCCCGAGGAATCTGAAGCCCTTCCCCTCATACCATCTATTCAGCCATGTATTCATCGCATGTATCCTGCTTTTTTTTCAAATTCTGACTCACACGTGGCACAGTTAGTAATCCTGAGATCTCTACATTTGTGGTCCGACTTTTCAGCTTACATCCTAGTTCCCTATATTTTGGTTTTAGGACCTCACCCCATGTTCTTACCTATGTAATATTTACCAACGTGTAGCACTACCATTGGTTGTTCACACTCCCCCTTCAGAATGTCCTGCAGTTGCTCCAGCACATTGTGGGACCAGCACTAGAGAGGCAACATTCCATCCTGGAGGCTCGATTGCGGCCGCAGAATCCCATTTGAATCACATATAAGTATTGCATTCCCATACTTTTTACTCCACCCCTCTGCAGCCGAACGAACGTGGTGCAATGGATTTGGTGTTGCTATTTTTCCCTGGAAGGCCATTCCCCTCAAACGTTTATCCGTTTGGCAGGAGAATTGCCCGGTGGTCCCTGCACTGACTGCCTTACTCTCTTGCTCTGCACGATGGTGACCCATTGACTTCCTGCTGTGGAGTCTGAGGCTGCGGTGTGATCACCTCCCTATACGTGCTATCCACGATACTCCCCGCCTCACGGATGATCTACAGAGCCCCCAGCCGAGGGCATAAGGAGATGGCCTGTACCATTCCCCCCAATGTGCTATGCCATGTGTCGACAGGAAATATAGGATGCGCATCCTGACGGCTAGAGTGATCATACAGGCGCCTGAAAATATTTACCTGAGTGATGCAATGTACACTTCTTTGCCGATTTCACCCAAACTTGGTTGCTCAGGCAGACCTGCCTTTCCTTGCTCTTTGGGTATGGGGCAAAAAGGCTGAACATTTCCATTGGAACATGGTTGAGAACTTCGATGGAGGCGTTGCAAAACTTTGGAGAAACTCGGCGTCTGCATTCTACCATCGCTGTTGCAGGTTGCCGTTGAGTGACTCAGCGGCTTGGCCAATGGCAGCAGTTGGGTTGTGGTCTTTGCAGCTGTCCAACCCAACTATTTCATTGGTGGAAGAAGTCCGGCAGACCAAACATCTGAGCTGTCAGCAGTAACGGTTAAAAGTGCAGCCAGCATCTCCTGCCTGTGCTCCAGAGCCGCCCGCTGCCTACGGTTTCCATGATTCTAATGACCCGGATACCATAAAATGACGCAGAGATAGTTAATTCCAGTACTGCCACCAACATCTACGGGCTTATTGTTAAACCGCCTAAAACGCTAGCTATGCAACATTTTGAATAAAAAGCTCATTTAAAATTACCAACCTTAAAGATAAACATGCTGCTATCTCCTCAGATGAGTGCGGAAATATTAGGAAATTCCAGAACTTTATATTCAACTGCCTATGATTGCATTGTCTATGAGTAAAAGCATCATTCTGTAACAGCTGCAACAAATAAGAAAAACATTTCAATGTAAGCATTTGAATTCATTGTTTCATACGTTCCTTGTAGAAGAGGAAGGGGATAGAAAAGATGCAGGTAACAAAAGAACTGAAATATTTCGTAGTCCGATTATTGTTCATGTCCTTTGGGGAAGGAAATCTGCCGTCCACACTTCGTCTGGCCTATATGTTTCTCCAGAGCCACATGGATGTGATTGACTCGCAACTATCATCCAGGGGCAACCAGGGATGGCAAAGAATGCTGGCTGGGCAGCGGCGCCCATGTCCCACGCATGGATAAAAATATCCATAACATCTTGAAGAGGGCATAACATTTGTACAACGATTATGTATGACGTCAAACGCTTCTTCTTTGCCATTATATGAAGTTTTTGTTGAGATTAAGATATAATTTTGTTCACTGATTCCTGTTGAAAACTGGATTAGAAATAAGGCGTTCATTAAAGATGTCAATTCTACTTACCCGAAAACGCTTGTGTTTTCATCAGAGAGTAGACTAAAAAATGTTCCATTTTACTTCGTGGCAGTTAAAAACCAGCATAGTGAACATTTCGCAGAGTTTATTGTTTTCAGAAGAATTCATGGTCATTCCTGTCATTAAAAAAAAGTTTGTGGAATTAAATTCTTTTAGCTTTGCGAATTATTTATGCAAATTATGCATTGGCAAAATTACGCTCCTGTAATGGAGAACAATATCATTGAATTTATTCAGGATATTAAAGGACTACATCATTTAAATCGTGATGAAGCTCTTCACAACTTCCAAAACTAAAGTAAAACAAAGATTGCAGACTATCCTTAGAAAGTGGACTTGGAATCGTATGAAGCAATATTTTCGGAAGTGACATTGGGGTGAGTTGGAAAGTATAGCGCTGAGTTCTTCAAATGCGATGTGGATACATTTTACACGTTTAACTGGAGATATGAATAATCCAGCGTAAGAGCACTTTCCCCCCGAACCCCAATTAGCAATGCACTACGATTATATCTGAACTTTCTGCAGAACTCTAGATTGTTGCCCCCTTACCATGTTTAGAGATTTCCATGGAATTGAAATAATCCATATCAGGCTTGAACACATTCACGAATGGTCCTTCCACGACAATCTACGCCAGAGAAGTTCAAACATTATCTGTTGAATGTCAGAATAAATTTACCACTACTAGTGGCTTTAATGACTGACCATTTAACCGGGTTCAGTGGCCATCCGTTCCATAATCTGACAAATGAAACTATGACGCTATGGAGGACGAGTTGGCGTCCAAGCTACATTCACCAAAACTCTTCATAACGGAAAGGTCACGATGGTAGACTGATACAGATTTATTGGACATGTGTTAACGTCTACAAAATTGCTCCATCTTGAGATGCATGAGACATCAGACCGCCAAACAACACTGGTGGAAAAGGAAAATCTCTCAAGCAGAATCAGTGGAAGAATACAAAGTTCACAACTGGGTCAGCAAGATTATTACTTCAAACATTTTTTTCAATTTGCAATATCCATATTATTATGATCCTGAACGCATGATATGTTGTCTTCATTCGCTAAACACTTTTTTTTGCAGTTTGTTTTTTGAATTTCCCCTTCAATTCCAAGATTGGCCAAACACAAAATCTGAAATGTTGAGGAAAGAATTCTGATGGTCTTCGTGAAATTTATCCCACGCTGTCTCATGAAACTGCAAACCTGTTCGGTCTTTCAGATAGAATGGTGCCTGCTTACTTGTATCAGTAAGACAATCTCATCGAAAGTACGGTGTCATTCATCCAATAATGCTGAACGTAAAAGTAGATGGATAACGAAAATGGCATTTGTTTCTTTGTATTTCAGAAATTCAAAAACTTAGAAAGGGTTTGCAAGGTAAACTTCAGAGCACTATAAGAATATAAGAGATATTTGAATATGTTTGTGAAAATTGACGATCAAACTGAAAACCTTGCCCTTTTAAACAACCCTCACGATATTTAACTAAGTTGATGCCGTCAGGGTAAAGTCAGTATGCTTTATCTGTTACTTATAATAAAGCCATCTCTCTCGTCCATCAGTTCCACCATCCCAGGAATCAATCTGGTTATCGTTGCTGCACTCCTTCAATAGCGTGAGCCTCCTCTCTTGGATCATGGAGGAGTCAGGCCAAAGCCATTTACACCAGAATTAGCGGGTAAAATATTTGGGGTTACGTGGACATGGTGGGGAGAGGGCTGTGGGGGCTGTATTCGGTCTGGGTAAGATACACTGTCAGAGAATTAGTGCATGCTCGATGGACTAAATGGCCTCCTTTAACAATATAGGAATTCTGTGAAACGCAACTCAACCACATATATGCCTATTGCATGTAAGCCACATCCTCCAAAGAATCTGAATATTCACTGTCTCTGTAGGAGAGCTTATTTGTACCTTACCTAATCTGCCCCTTTCTAAAAATGAATAGTCAAAAATATTGACATTCCTGTAGCCTGGATTCGATGGCGATTAAGAGCAAAAATGGGAGCGCAGAACTATTTAAATAGGAGCAGAGATTATGTGAGCCTGCTGCACCATTCATGATGATGACGGCTGATCGTTCAACTTGTAAGCTGTTCCCGTTGCCCAATATCATTTTATCCCTTCAGCCCTAAGAGGTGTAAGTTACTGTTCGTTAAAAAAATAATGTCTTGACCCCAGCCAGTTCTTGTGATAAAGAACTCCACAGGCTCATTACTCTGTGGGTGAAAAAATAATAATCGTCATCTCAATACTAAGTGGTTTACCCCGTGTCCTTAAATTCGACCCCTCGTTTTGGACTCCTTGTCCATCGGAAACAGGCTTCCTGCATCTGTTCAATATAGGCCTCTTAGAAAGGGATAGGTTTTAGTGAGATTGCCTCTCGTGCTTCGAATCTCGAGCGTATATTATAGTAACTCACTCAATCGTACCTCCTGCATCAGCCCTGCCATCCGAGGAATCAATTTGGTTATCCGTCGCTACATTCCCTCAATAGTGTTTGAGTCATTTATTGGATAAGTTTATTGGAAACAAACTGTGCATGCACAACGTTCCAATTGTGGTCTCATGAAAGCCATGTAGAGCAGTAGTTCTGCTACAATACTTAAAGCCACTTGCTATGAAGGAGAACACACAATTTTCCATCTTGACCATCTCCTGCAACTGGAAGCTTTCTTTCAACAATGGCAACCAGTTCTCGTTACATACTTCCCCTTCTCAATCTAAAGCCAAGGAAATAATAATCTGCATTCCTATTTTTATGAAAGTGAATAACCCTACATTTATGCATATTGCACTGCATCTGACATACAGTTCCCCACTCACTAAAGTTGTACAATTTACACTGAAGCATATTTGCATCATTCCTGCAACTCACGCCCCCACCCAACATTGCGTCATCTGTAAATCTCCAGATACCACATGTATTTGTCTTAACTAAATTATCATTACGCATAGTGAAGGGTCGGTGTCTTAGCACCCATCACTGCCATATGCCACTATACAGTGCCTACCTCATGTAAACAACATTTCTTAATCCCCGCCCGTTTTTTTCTGTTTGCAACCAATCTTCTATCCATCTGAATACTCTACGCCCTGTCCCATGCACTTAACTTTACACGTCAGCTTCTCATGTGGGATCTTATTGAATGCCTCATGAGCTCTATTAGGTACATCCTTGAAGAATCCCAGTAGATTGGCCAAGCATGATTTCGCTGTCGTAAATCCATGCTGACTACACTGATCCTGCCATTGTTTTTTTCAATAATACCTTTGATCTTTTATAAAGTTCTCCATCATTTTAGCCACCACTGGGGTTAGGTCGACTGGTCTATAATACCCCATCTTTTCTCTAACTACATTTTATTCGCAAACCTGTAGAGTTATAATTTGTGTCAACTAATTCCAAGAACTGCTCCACAGTTGATAGATTCTTGAAAGATGACCGCAAAAGCACGTAGGGTCACTTCCTTCAGAACTCTCGCACGCAAATTATCAGGCATCGGGGGCTGTTGGTATTGAATCCTTTCAATTTCACAAAAACAATTTCTCTGGTAATACTGATATCTTTAAGTTCGTCCCTCTCTCATTGCCTAGTATTCCCTATCAATTTTGGTAAGTGATTAGTGTTCTCATTTTGGAGGCAGAACAAAAGTATGCAATTAATTGATCAGCTATTTCTTTGTTCCCATTCAAACTACCGCTGTTTCTGAATGCATGGATCCGCACTTTACTTCACCAACTGTTTTCTCAAAAAGGCAGAGCTGATCTGAGGTTGAATAGTGACTGAGTACAACATTTTGCAGCAACACGCAATGTTGTCTGCGAAACTGGATTATCAATTAAATAATAATATTCAATAACGGTTCCGCCTGTGACCTGGAGTTTCAGAATATGCTGCAAGTTTCGATCTGTGTGTTTACTCTTCACGGAAGGGTCATTGCTTGGATGTCTCAAGGGTAGATTCATGCCTTAACCAGAAAACGTATAACTGCCATATCATCAGTCAAAGGAAAACAGCCCCTGAGCAGTGTCACATTATTTCCAATATTATTCTGCACAAAACATGAATGCTTTCCATTATGACGCAAATTTCAATCACACATAAAGTGTGGAATTGGGAAGATCTTTTTACGGTACTGCATTTGTTTATTTGCATCATTACAATATTCACTGGAAGCTTTGTCAGGAAACTTCGATAGGCAGAATGATTAAGAATGCATTAAGTATCAACTGAGCTGCGTAAATATACCATACCCTTTCGATCGATCAGACAACAGCATCGTCCACGTTTATTCGGCATTGAGCTTAGTTTAACATTCACAAATCTTTTTTTTAGAAGGTGCAAGTATGAAAATTACACTATTTGATGCGGCCTGTTGAAGATTTACCAACATTTTCATTCTACCGCATGGCCTTTAAATATTCGTCGGCACACGGTTCCTTTTTCAAAAGTTATTTGTGGACATTTTTTCAATTCAAAGACAAACAATAATTGGAAAATGAGGCAATATTGTTTCGCAGAGTTGGATATTAAGAGCAATAACATTTATGTTCCGAATCATCAGATAGTTCTGGCACCTATGGTAAGTTACACAAAACAATAACGCTGCTAACGTTTTACTTATGTCCTCATAACTGTTATTTCGGCTTATATTTTATGGAACATTTGTGACTCGATCTTCAAGTAGCTTCTGAGAACTGAAATGCGGCCCGAAATCACTTTTATTTCCTAAGTTACTTAATTTGTATTTCGACATTTGCCTTGTACATTCCAACCTAACCTCTGCTGTAAATTGAAAATAGATACTGGTTTCTGTTCTAGTGCAGGTACAATGATCCGGACTCTGGAGCATGAAAGAAAGAAGTTTTCAACATGCATTAACTCTGAACTAATTATCCCATTGCAGTGGCAAATTAGTTTTCCATTGTATAAGTCCCCTATTTTCTTCGTGTTCTTTCTCTTGAATGTGGCATTCACAGAAAGATAAACACACATAAATAAACTACGAATTGTTTGTGTATCCACAGGGGCTGTTGTGTTTAGTAGACATACCCTCTGAGTTGCAATATTTTCACTCCGCAACCCACACAGATTCAAGAAACATATTCAGAAAAAACGGGTGGAAAATATGTTTCTGACAATTCAAACATTTCCAGCATTCCACACTAGGATTTTTTTCGATGATATGCTTATCAGTCTCTATTCAACCATGCGTAAAATGTACTACCTTGCCTGACAACGTTCAACTTATTAGTTGTGCTGCCAGTGAGGGAAATTGCTTCCAGTCGTCCTATACCTCCTGTCATCAAACAACATACACGATTGATGCAAATGCAGTTGGGACGAAACATCAGTCTTAATTTATTCAGTCCTGAAAGGTTCATGTTTTACAACTAGCCAGATTGACACCTGATTTCCTCACATTGCAGCCTGTTCCCTGAAGTGCAAGTTCATCCAGTTCCCTTGCATGAATATGATGGAACATTAAATGATTAGTTCTACTGACAATAAAAATATGTATATCAATCACCTGTTCAATCAGCGTTTAACGTATCCATATTTTTAAAATCCAGCAATTTCTAATTGGAATGTTTTCATTAACAGATACTTTGTGCCTTTAATTGTATATGCTTTCCTTCATATTGCAAGGATTTTGTTTATCCAACTGGGTTTTCGTTTGTTTCATCGCAAATATATATTTTTAAATTCTCAAATCGTGAACCACCCAAAATGTTTAATCTGTATTGCGCTATTAAAATAGATATTAATATTTTCAGCTTGATATCAATATGTATTCTATTTTGAAGCAAAGAAATTAAAAGAAAGTACTTTAGGTAAACCCCCTCTTTCATCTTGCAGATTTTAACATGAAAATATGCGCTCGTCAGATATTTTTACTTTTGCATATGAAAATGGAACGGGAAATTATGCAGACTGTGCAGCAGGTTTTCTGCTTGAAACACAATTTTGGTTGTCATTTTTCGATAGATTCCATGTCTATATACATACTTGAGAAAGGTAGCCTTCATTGTTTACCGTACAAAGATCATATTCTGATAGCACAATAGTAGCTTATTCAAATTGCTGAAAAATGAGACATGGAGTCAAAATGTTCATCTTGTAATAACATAATGTGCAGCAGGAAAGTGGGATCTGATTGGTTGCTCGTTGTCTTCTCAATGGTATGAAAGTTCTCCCATGTGTGATGCACAACGACGACTGAACTGCAGTCAGTTTCGTTACGTTTGTTCACATTAACTGGTGCACTCTCAATTGCAATGCAATTAAAATGCACCAGTTAATGTCCAGAAGAATCGACTTGTCAGCCAATGCGCAGGCACTTCTTATGATGCCTAAATGATTGTTGCCTTTGATATTTGATATTCATATGAATTTGGCGTGATGTGAGAAAGACGGAAAGTTACTATTGCATGCCCGTCTTTTCAGCCATACTCGCGCTGTGCACTCGCAAATGGCGGTTGAGTCATGGAAAGGACGGAAACATTGCTGACGGAACCTGATCGATAAGGTCAATTTTATATTGCAGGAAAACCTGTATTGCCGTGCGCTATGCTTTCAGTGGAATAAAATTGAGTAGCTTATACAGTATTTGTTCCATCCACAAGGGCATATTGCATCCAATTGGTGTGCAACGGATGTGGTCCTTTGTGGTATTAAGCACATCAACACATGAAAAAGAAAGATCGGTTGCTTGCACTGTTTGGTAGGAAACAGGGAATTGCTTCACTATCATTCAGTGTTCATCCAACGGGCATTGCAATTTAGGAATTGCAACGAGGTGTTTTTGCCTTGTTGAATTGCTACATTCCCATTAGTCTTTAACTTAAATAACAGAAGTGTACATATTTCTTTGGGGCTGTTTAAATTGTAAAATGCACATGATGTGTCTCTCAATAATGTGAATCGAAATATCTATCAGACAGCTTTTTCACATTTTGGAAATATACCCACATATTCAGAAATGGTGCATGGTCATGCAACTTCCAGGTACTATTACTGCCAAGTAGGGTGGTGGAGGCAGACACGCTGGCTTCGTTTAAAACTTACCTGGATAGTCACATGAGCATTCTGGGAATGGAGGGATACAAACGAATGGTCTAGTTGGACCAATGAGCGGCACAGGCTTGGAGGGCCGAAGGGCCTGTTTCCTGTGCTGTACTGTTCGTTGTTCTTTGTAAAGGTAAATATAATTCATGTTAATCTGATTTTCTAAGCATTGAAGCATCAAGAAACTGGTTGGTGAATTAACACGAGAAGGTTTTAATACGTTGTAAATTTCTGCATAATAACAGGCTATGCCTGTTCGATAGTACATATCTGAAGTCATTGTCGTCTCCGGTATCAGAATGGAAACACTATTATTGTCAACGTCTGCACCAGTGCCGACATTAAGTCTTCTTAATCGATGCTGCTGGCCAACATCAAGAATGGTTTCCAACCAATATCTGGCTCCGAACGCTCGACCTCGTCTCTGTTACATTCTTCGTTTCTCAGTTGCATGTGTATCAGGTGATATGATCGTTTTCTTCTGTGATAGATTTCAGGTTTAAGGACAGAAGAGACATAGGATGTCCCATTAAAATTCTGCCGTTGTTGCCCCGTCTAACATCCCAAAATTTTCTCGGTGATCATTGATGTCATAGACTGATATTTGAAAAAAACCTTGCGTCATAATGTTGCAGTCGTTGTGGATTGAAGTAAAAGTTGAGTTTGGAGATGGGACACCACTTTGTTTCTTATTTCATTTTGAAGACATTAGTCCGAACATAGTAAATTCACGTTGACCAATATATGTATTGGAAATGCCTCCTTTCACGTTTGAACATTCACACTGCAGATTCGTGATTTTTGATTCAGGATAAATGCAGTTGACAGTTTAACATGTTTATAAGAGAACATCAACGGATGTAAACCGCTCCGCTTTCTGAAAACCACTCTAGGTATCGGCTATTTTGTGTGTACGTATGATGCATGAGCATAAATTGTAATGCATGAGAGATATGAATAAGTTGCTTAACAATCCCGACAGATTATTCTCTGAATAACAACCATCTGCCTTCTGCCTTAAATCGAGGCAAACACAGAACCATAGGAACTAAAAACCTCGGTGCCTGCAACACCCTCCACCCCGCCCCCAAACCCCATCCCCCCGCCCCGCCCCACCCCATCCCCTCATTCCCCCCTCCTCGATTTTGTATATAGGACGCCCATTTTGTCTCGACCCTTTATTGTCTCCGTAACTTTGGAACCATCCCTTGGTCATGCTGCCGGTTGTAGAAGAAGGGATGCAATTGATCATTAGGTTATTGAGATCCGGAATTACCTATATTAACACATAGCTTCCATAATTAGCTTCATAATCTTTCCTTTATTTCTGTTCATTTTGTTAGTCCCATTTCGTTTGCTCAGTTTGTTGGAATACGGTGATCGTGCCTTTAACAGTCAGAAGAATCTAAGACAGTTCTTGAATAATGTTATTTTTAGTGGCACTGCCGTTAGCAATTCTGCCACACAACACCAAGAACCTGCGTTCGATTCCGGCTCGGGTCACTGTCTGTGTGGAGTTTGCACGCTCTCCCCGTGTCTACGTTTCATCCAGGTGCTTCGATTTCCTACAAGAGACAAAAGATGTGCAGGATATGTGAATTGAACATGATAAATCTCCCGCTATGGTCCAAATGTTTGTAGTTTAAGGGCATTCGGCATGGTCATGCGTGGGGCTATTGAGATAGGGTGTGTGAGTAGCCCTAGGGACATTCTCTTTCGGAGAATCGCTGAAAGGCCAATGAGCCGAATGGTCTTCACCGTTTCTGTACAGATTATATTGAAAGAAAAAAATCAATGTCCTTATTTGCCCCATTCAGCAAGTCACGAACTTCGCCCATGCAATTATGTGAATCCGGTTCCAACAGCTCGCGGTGCTGAAATTCCAATCCAATTTCCAAATCCACACTTTTGACACTGACGTTTTACAGTTTCTTCGTTCTCCTTTCTGACACCCTTCATTGTTTCGTTTCTTGAAATAAATTATTTCAATATCTTCACTACGCGCTGGTCATAGCAAATCCGATATTCTCGTCGGCGCACCCAAATTGGAACAAGAATATTTCCAAAATGCAGTACGACAAGCATTACCTCATACCTAACTTTGTTGTAGAACTGCCCGTATGTGTGGGAAACTACTAATCCATTTTCCGGTCGCTCACATAACTGGCGACATTTCATTGGTAAAGTGCAATCAGTTTTGGTGTTACCGACCTTTTGCTAGCATTCAGATTGACATCTATGATATGGATCTACATGACGAGACATAAGTTGTCAAAATTTCCCGGAAACAAAAACAGGATATTAATGCTTGATAAATCTTAATAAATTCGAGCGATTTCAATATATTCAATTCTGATTCTCAGTATAGGATTCCAATACCATTGTGGGAGGTGTCAACGACATTTTTTTGTGGTACCCAATTTCTTATGCATTTCATGTTCCATTTTCAACGGGAATGCTAATACTCTATTTTTTGGGAAGCACTTACATTTGACATTCAGTCCGCCCCTTTTCCAGGCCCAAAGAATTGCATATCGTTCATCATTGTGGGACTTGTCATATCCTCAAAACAAGCAGTAAGCAATCATATCACGATACTCCACTGAAGTTGAACGTCTATCGTCTGTAGACATATTTTTAGTGGCTATTAAAATATGAACAGCTCCCCAAATGGAAAGACCTGCTACTGTTGCGGTATTGATGCCTATCGGTAGTTGCACTGATATAAGTATCCTTCTGATTTGACCCCCAATTGGGTGGCACGGAAAGAATGAAGTATTATTTCTCAAAGTGTTTTGCTGACTGATGTTTTACCACAGACTGGACCCCATCACCACCTCCACTTCCCTCTGTACCACCCACCCCCCGAAACCCCGCTCCCCCCCGACCCCCCACCCCGCTCCCTGCACACCTTCCCTTACTGTTGCAATTATAACAAATTTTCAGATCTATTTTGGAGAATGCTTCACTCCTCTTTATTTCATCACATATTATTTCTTACCATAACTGCGTTCCTGAAATTCAGATGGTTTTAACACCTTATCAAAATACGTGTTATATTGCTCCTTTAACTTTCATAACATTCTTGCAACATTCATATTTACATCGGCTGTATAGTCAAATAAAATGTCCAGCTAGTTGGAGCTGCCAGGTTATTTTGTTATCGGACTAATTATAGTCAGTATGAAGAGACCTAGCTGTTCCATAAGTTTCCACGGTATTGACAGAATTGAGGAGATAACTTTCATAACAGTGCAAGATCTAGAAGGAAAGATAGTCAATTTAGTCCCTCGAACCTGCTCTGCCATTTATCTCAGGAAGCGGGTCTTTGCTAAAGAATGAGTACAGGGAAGGCTTACCAGGCGATTCCAAGGATGGCAGCTCGGTCATATGAGGAGAGAATGAGTCGACGTTCATGATAGTCACGAGAGATTATAAAAGTGAGAAGGGATCTTATAGAAATGTATAACAACCTAGCAGGGCTAGACAGGACAGATTAATAAAGAATGTTCCAGAACTAGCGGTCCTAGTTTGCAAATAAAGGGTAAATCTTACAGATTTCATGGGAGGAGAAATTTTTTCACCCAGTGCGCGGTGAATGTATGGAGATCACGACCACAGAATGTAGTTGAAGCCAAAACGTTGTCTGGTTTCAACGTGGAATTAGATATGGCTCTAATAGCTAATGGCATCAAGGGATATGTAGGATGTGTGATCAGGATATTGAATTCGATGATCAACCATGTTCAAAATGAACGTTGGAGCAGTCTCTGAGGGCCCAATGGCCTACTCCTGCTTTTAAACTGAATTTAAGATGAACATGTCTCCCTGTGGGCGCAACATCTCCCTGGCCCTGCACTCAACCCTGGAACACCTAAATAACTTAAGAACCTATGTCAGACTCATATTTTTTGACTGCAGCTCAGCCTTCGACACCATTATTCCTGAGAAACTCACCTCTAACCTCCGTGGGCTGGACGTTGTCTCCTCCCTCTGCGATTGGATCCTGAACTTTCCAACTCACAGACCACAATCAGTAAGGATAGGCAACAACATCTTCTCCACAATCATTCTAAACACCAGTGCCCCACAAGGCTGTGTTCTGTTCCCCCTACTATACTCATTAAAAACATGTGACTGTGTAGTCAAATTTCCTTCCAATTCGATTTTCAAGTTTGCTGACGACAATACCGCAGTGTGTCAGATCTCAAACGTTGACGAGGCAGAGTACAGGAAAGAGAAAGAGAATCTGGTGAGCTGGTGCGGTGGCAATAACCTCTCCCTCAATGTCAACAAAACGAAAGAAACTGTCATTCGACGTCAGGAAGCGTAGAGGAGAGCGTGCCCCTGACTATAGCAACGGGGACGAAGTGGAAAGCGTATAGATCTTCAAATTCCTAGGTGTCCAGATAACCAACAACTTGTCCTGTCCCACCATGCCGACACTTCAGTTAAGAATGCCCACCGACTCCCCAACTCGGCTGCTCAGGGAGACGAGAGATGAAATTGCTGGGCCTCTGACGGAAATCTTTGTCGCTTCTTTGGACACGGGTGTGGTCCCTGAGGATTGGAGGATAGCGAATGTGGTCCCCTTGTTTTAGAAGGGTAGCAGGGATCACCCAGGAAATTATAGGCCGGTGAGCTTGACGTCCGTGGTAGGGAAGTTGTTGGAGAGGATTCGTAGAGACAGGATGTATGTGCATTAGAACGGAACAATCTCAATAGTGACAGACAGCATGGTTTTGTAAGAGGGAGATCTGCCTTACAAATTTGGTGGAGTTTTTTGAGGAAGTGACAAAAACGGTTGATGAAGGAAGGGCCGTGGATGTCGTCTATATGGATTTCACTAAGGCGTTTGACAAAGTCCCACATGGCAGGTTGGTTGAGAAGGTTAAGGCTCATAGGATACAAGGAGAAGTGGCTAGATGGATCGAGAACTGGCTTGGCCATAGGAGACAGAGGGTAGTGGTCGAAGGGTCTTTTTCCGGCTGGAGGTCTGTGACCAGTGGTGTTCCGCAGGGCTCTGTACTGGGGCCTCTGCTATTTGTGATAGATATAAATGATTTGGAAGAAGGTGTAACTGGTGTAATCAGCAAGTTTGCAGATGACACGAAGATGGCTGGACTTGCGGATAGCGAAGAGCATTGTTGGGCAATACAGCAGGATATAGATAGGCTGGAAAATTGGGCGGAGAGGTAGCAGATGGAGTTTAATCCGGATAAATGCAAAGTGATGCATTTTAGAAGAAATAATGTAGGGAGGAGTTATACAATAAATGGCAGAGTCATCAGGAGTATAGAAACACAGAGGGACCTAGGTGTGCAAGTCCACAAATCCTTGAAGGTGGCAACACAGGTGGAGAAGGTGGTGAAGAAGGCATATGGTATGCTTGCCTTTATAGGACGGGGTATAGAGTATAAAAGCTGGAGTTTGAAGATGCAGCTGTATAGAACGCTGGTTAGGCCACATTTGGAGTACTGCGTCCAGTTCTGGTCGCCGCACTACCAGAAGGACGTGGAGGCATTAGAGAGAGTGCAGAGAAGGTTTACCAGGATGTTGCCTGGTATGGAGGGTCTTAGCTATGGAGAGAGATTGGGTAAACTGGGGTTGTTCTCCCTGGAAAGACGGAGAATGAGGGGAGATCTAATAGAGGTGTACAATATTATGAAGGGTATAGATAGGGTGAATAGTGGGAAGCTTTTTCCCAGGTCGACGTGACGATCACGAGGGGTCACGGGCTCAAGGTGAGAGGGGCGAAGTATAACTCAGATATCAGAGGGACGTTTTTTGCACAGAGTGTGGTGGGGGCCTGGAATGCGCTGTCAAGTATGGTGGTGGAGGCAGCCACGCTGACATCGTTTAAGACTTACCTGGATAGTCACATGAGCAGCCTGGGAATGGAGGGATACAAACGATAGGTCTAGTTGGACCAAGGAGCGGCACAGGCTTGGAGAGCCGAAGGACCTGTTTCCTGTGCTGTACTGTTCTTTGTTCTACTTTCACAGAAGAGTCAGGAAATTTGGCGTGTCAGCTACGACTCTCACCAACGTTTAGTGATGCTCCATAGAAAACATTATTTCTGGCTGTATCAAAGCATGCTATGGCTCTTGCTCTGCCCATGACGGCAAGAAATCAAAAGGGTCGTGAATGTAGCCCAATCCATCACGCAAAACAGCCTTCCATCCATAGACTCTGTCTACACTTCCCGCTGCCGCGGCAAACCAGCTAGCATAACTAAGGACCCCACACACCCTGGACATTCTCTCTTCCACATTCTTCCGTCGGGAAAAAGATACAAAGTTCTGAGGTCACGTACCAACTGACTCAAGAACAGCTTCTTCCCTGCTGCCAACAGACATTTGAATGGACCTACCTTGCATTAAGTTGATATTTTTCTACAGTCTAGCCATGACTGTAACACTTCATTCTGCAGTCTCTCGATTCCTTCTCCATGAACGGTGTGCTCTGTCTGTATAGAGCGCAAGAAAGAATACTTTTCACTGTATGCAAATACATGCAACAATTATAAATCAAATCAAATCAAATCAAATGAAAATGCCTGAACTCATCTTGGTCCAACTGTGCTTTCTTGCTTGTTCACCTTCAAACAGTTACTACTTAAAATCTTTCCACCGATCATTTTAATTCACTCATCATCCCGGCATGTACGCACTGTTGTGATGAATTGCACAGACTGAGGACCGTTTGAAAGAAGTATTTTTTCCTCATTTATGTTTTAAATCTGCCATCTCTTCTGAAAGACGTGTTGGTTATGTGCATTGATCTGAACAGGCGCCAGACTGTGGCGACGAGGGGAATTTCATGGTAACTTCATTACAGTGTTAATGTAAGCCTTACTCGTGACTAATAAATACACTTTACTTTACTTTGTTCTTATCCTAAATCTATTACTACTTGTTCTAGGTTACACTACCAGTGGAAACACACTCGCAGCGTGTAATTTCTCTATCCCCTTCCCATCCTCTACCCCTCAATACGTTCTCCTTTCATTCTGCGGAACTGCAGCGAGTAAAGGCCTAAACGGCACAATCTCTCTTCGTAACTAAAGCCTGTCAATGCCGGAAACAATCTGCTGAAGTCTTCTTGACAACCTGCCGTGCAGATGTATTCCTCCTAAAATAAGGAATCCAAAACGGTGCACAACATTCTTAGTGTTGTCTCACAATCGCTTTGTATAGCATCAGCAATACTTCGCTTTTTAAGTTCCATTCCTTGAGCAATGAATGCCAAGAGTCCATTTGCCGTTATTATTACCTCGGTTACCTGTATACTCGGTTTTCTTTATGCAATTCTTTCACGATTACACCTTTGCACCGAATCACTTGGAAATTTTTTCTCAATTTATAAAATGATTTGCCTTTGCATTTCCCAATCCAAATGAATAAAATGTCACAATTATACAGGTTACAATCCATCTACCATTTATTTTTCCGAATCACTTAACCTATCTATAATAATTTGTAAATTTCATATTTCAGTATGCTGTCATCGTTGATTTCTTACCAACCAACAACAGGAGACCCTAGTTCGGTTACCATTTATTTTATTGCAGCATATGGAGGGAGAACCATTACTTCAGCGAATTTTAAAGCAACCTCTAATGTTCACATGAAGGCTGGGTATATTTATTTCATGCTTCAAAAGTATACAGATTTGCTCAATTCTCAATTTGACAATACATGTAGCTTTGACAAGAACAGGTATATCTGCATTCGTCACATCTGAGAATGTGCGTATTGCACAATTCTTCAAACTAACTTTTTAAGCCTATCCCCGTTATCACTAGAATTGCTCTTGCTGTCTGACATTTTAGCACTACTAGGTCAGCTTGTACTCTTCTTGCATTTCGAAATTCTGCTGATTTAATGTTTTAACTTTTGTAAGAGAGAAAAAGTGGTGTTCTGTTAGAAAAAAAATTAGTTACCATTTTTAGTGTTATTTGCTCCTTAATTATTGATTCTTCAACCCCGCCATGCAATCATCATAAAAATTTAGCTTTGTCATTTCATTCTCCACATTTAATTGCCCATTGTTAACTAACACAAGTGGCTGATTGTAGTTGCGTTGCAGTTTGCTTTTATCCACTGCCACCATGAATCTTGATGTGGAGATGCCGGCGTTGGACTCCAGTAAGCACAGTAAGAACTCTCACAACACCAAGTTAAAGTCCAACAGGTTGATGTGGGAGCACAAGCTTTCGGAGTATCGCTCCTTCATCATGTGAGTGGCAGCGATCGGGCCGTGGGGCGGGTGGTGGGGACTGGGGGTGGGGGGCTGGGGGTGGGGGGGGGGGAACGGTGTGCGGGGGCTGGAAGGGTAGCACTGCGAGAGTCCCGAGCTGGCCAGCGATCGGGCTGGCCAGGAAACGGGGAGACTGACAGATGGGAACAATGTGCGTGCGCAGAGTTTCAGCACTGTCAAACTCTGGTGCGAATAGGCACCGCCTCACTGAGTTTTTAATAACATTCATGACTGGGACCAGCGCACAGAGTGAAGGGATTCGTGTGAGACTCTGACCTGAGAAAACAGTCAGGATCTAGAAGAGTTTTCCCACCAATTCAGCGCTTTTGGGAGAATCGCGGCCTATGTTCACATTTCACTTCAGATAACTCCCTCAACGGTCAAACATTTTGTAATGCAATATATTTCATTACGTAATCAGCAGAAACAATGTAATATTTTTGTACTTCAACAAAACTGTTGCTGTATTTTTCGAGACAAGGGGGTGAGGGGGATGGAGGGAGGATTTGATGCAAGGGAGGAAAAGGGAGTGTTTGCACTTATGAAGTATACACTTTAAAAGCCATTCGTCCAAAAGCAGCAGCTGCCTGGCGACCTCGAGCTGCCCTTGCGTCACCTGGAGCCAGGGCTTCTCCATCAGGCTCCATATTGCCCTCATGCAGCTGCTTCATTTATGCTGGCAAGCAATCTTCTACGTGAATGCTCAGTCCATGCTGGAAGGCAAAGTTGTGCAATGCACAACACGTTTCAACAATTCTTGTTACTACCTCCGGTACACACTCTAACGTACCCCCTGGCCTGTCTATATATCTGACTTCAGTACAGCAATTGGCCTCGCCACCTACTAACATGTTGCTATATGAGCACGGTCTCAACGTTCCTGTACTTCATTGTTGTTCTTGTGGAATGGTGCCATAATCTTGTGGAATGGTGCCATAATCGGTGGGTATCCATTATCACCCCGTAACTATCCTATTATTCCAAGTAACGTTTTCATGGTCCAATATAACATTGAACGCTCAAAAGCGAAATGAGTCATGGTCCTTTTCCCGGTCGTTGGCCTTTACACTGAGGATCCTCATTTATGCATTACACGCTGTCATGACATTTTAAAAACTAGATTTCCTTCCTGATCATCAACGAATAAGCATCATCAAGCTCATATAGCAACATGTTCGTAGTTGGAGAGGCCAATTGGTGTATACTTCATAAGTGCAAACACTCCCTTCTCCTCCCTTGCGCCAATTCCTCCCTTCAAATCCTCCATCCCCCTCACCTCCTTTTCTGGAAAAATACAGCAACAGTTTTGTTAAAGTACAAAAATATTTCATTGTTTCTGGTGATTACGTAATGAAATATATTTCATTACATAAAGTAATGAACGAATAAGCATCATTTTTAGTGCCTTTAAGTGCAATATGGGTTTGATCAACAGCTCCAATTACCTTTGTGATACCAGAAATCCTGTGGAATGTGACGGATCTCTCATTCATCTTAGCAGGGGATGTGTCAAAATTAAGAAGCTCAGAATAAGTTCGAAAATCTCATTAATTACCTGGTGAATGCAGGTCCTCGGAGCATTTTGTGAAACGTTAAAAATGTCACTGATGCCAAGCTGAATGGACTCAGATTCAAAAGGGAAAAAATAGCGCCATTGTGACTTTCATCTCCACTGTTAAGGCAGTGCAGTAATTAGATTTGGGTTTCAGGTCTTCGGTTAACATTTCACAAAGACGTCCCATTGCCTCCTTGCTGAAGCACAGTCTCCTGGCACACATGTCCTCTGACATCATTTCACATGATGTCCTGTGTACTGTCACGAGTTGAGAACTGATTGGCTTCTTCATCAGGCGAAGATGTCGCCCGACTCTTCGTTCATGATGCCTGCACCTGCGCTGAAGTTCAAAACAAGAGTAACAGATATTTTTAAAAACGTTGCTAATAGTGCCAGGCCAGAATGTTTGTGGGACTTGACTCCAGATTTACAATATGCTCAGGATTCCCAGGGAGATCTCCTGCTTCTCCGCTCACGGATTCTAGATCAGAAAAAAAGGTGTAAACAAAAATCCACGTAACAACACACGTAACGTCTGGGCAAGCAGACCAAGTTTGCGCTGTTTCTGTAAAGTATGTTGAGCTCATTCATCTCAGCGCTGACCCATCAGGACCTGCATTGGAGATTTTTTAAAAACGCGCTTTCAGCGTAAATGCGCATGCATTTTCCTCTGTGACGTTTCATGCGCATGTCCGCCGCTGAGCGATCGGAATCAGGGATTTCGGTCCGGAAGTTACAACCATTACCTTTTCCTGGAACTAACCACATACAATCTCGACTAAAATCAAAATGATAGTTCCGTAATTCAAAGTATACGTCCGCGGAATTACCAGCTAATCAGTGATATTAATATGGTCTGGTGATGGAACGGGACAGGCAAAGCCTCCCATCTGAAGGTTAGAAGCGTTTCTTGTCACTCCAGTTACCGAATTTCCATTAAATCACTGCCTGACAAGAAGCACTGTACTGTTGCGGAGCGGTCAGGGATTGAGTTGTGAATGACTGTGCTGGTGGATGCAGTAACCATTAACTTCAAATAGTGATGCACCTCTGGAAAAAAATCAGGAACAATCATCCCCCTCTCCCACCCGCGTCCTTCCACTCACCCCCCACCCCGCCCCGCCAGCGAACCATTGGCTTCCTCACAGCATCCGTCCGCTCCTCTTCTGGTTTTATCCCTTTAAATACACCTGCTCCTCGTTTTTTTTTCCACAATGTCCATAACACTCCGAGGATGGTAATATCCTCAATAAGCAAACGGAGGAACTGCCTTTTGAACTCTTGACTCTTCCTCCTGCTTCTGACGAGCACAATTACTTTATCTTAAAGCAGAGTTTGCAGATTTTTGCGAGACAATGTTTCAAGCCTCTCGCGGTGGAGAGAAGAAACATGTTTTAATTGACGCATTGTCAACACTGTCAGGAATCACTGACAGGTTAACAATGAACCTGCAACCATTGGATTTTCCTTCCCCGGTTGTCCTGTTCGCCTGGCTGATTCATCATAGAATTGTTAAATAGCAGATGTCTGGGCTCACAGTTCTAGGTATTGAACATAAATTCTAATCATATTCATTTTAGTCAATGATCATTTAGCCATCAGGAGACCTTTTGGTGAATTTACTTAAGACATTTACTTTAAGAAAAGTAAGTTACAAATTTACACTGAACAAAGAAAGGGCGCAACGAGTGAACTCATGCTTCTCGGTGCAGCTTTGGACTTGGGTTAGCACTCAGCCTCTGTTACCTCCCGGTAATACCTGCTACACTTTCGACAGAAAACACTACAAAAGATTATCCTTTTCAAATTTCAGGTGGAAGTTTTCAGTGGAAGCACTTGCTTATAATCCCATTCAAATGTGCAAAGCACAGAATTAACAATTATGTCCATTGCATTCAGATTGATCTACATTAGGTTCATGCTTAATTGGATCTCGGGTACTTGATAAATCTGTGATTGGCCAAACTGGCCATGATCAGTTTCTAATTGGTTTATCGTTGCTGACTGTTTTCGGTTGATGTCATTTCCCATAGTCCACTGGCAGGTCTTCTAAGTTTTGAACTACTTTGTGGACCACCCTGTAATTAAGGTTTATTTCTTGCTTTACATATTTCGTACTAAGGCGAAACATTTTCAAAACATCTTCTTGACCCATTTGATCAGGATCGGGGAATTATGCCATCATGCCCAAATGATTCAGAAGCGAAGTTTAGGACAATCATAATTGTTGCAGGATCCTCATGAATTCAAAACCTTTATAGCGAGGACTTTAGGTGATCTCTTGTGGTTCTTGAAATGAATTACTTTAATTCAAAACAAAGGACAGAATGTTACGTTTCTCCAAACTATACCACTATTACGGACGTTTAAAATTACGAATACATGTAACAAATGTGTAAAATAGGTAGTATGTAAATGTTGGTCAGAGTGTGCAACAAACCTCGATGCATAAAAATATTTAGTGTTTGAAACATGACTCTGTAAAGCATCTTTATGAATACAATTAATGCTTAGTTTTGAGTCATAAATGTTGAAAAGACTTATACAGCGGCCAATGTAATCGCACAGTCTTGCCAAGCTAATTCTGAAATAACGAATGCAGTAACCAATTATAAAAGTTTTAATTTCCTATTATTTTTTTTACGAATAGAAGTAATAGTATTTTAAAGCTCACATTATTTTGCTAGATTTTTTTTTATTCCTCACATTATGTTGTTACCCTGCCATGTGGAAGAATCGTGCCCTCAGCATTTCGTAATAAGTAAGTTATAACACTGAAGGCAGGGCATTATCACTGAAGAATAATTTACCAAGCTAATGATTGGCGACGTCGCAAAATAATCCAAATTGTATCTGATTATGCACCTTTTATTTTCAGAAATAGAAAAACTGACTGAGAATCTGGAAGTGTGCGGTAAGGAAAAGGACATAAGTCAGTGTTGCAAAGAATTGACAGCCAGACAAAAAGCCGTGCATTTTAATTACCATCTGCCTGTTTTGTTCTGTGCTGCACTGCGCTGATGCGCATGGGAATCGAACATTTTTGACAATCCAAACGATTAAAAGGAAAAATAAATATTCCGTTGCCAGTTTCCAAAATGTCCAAAGGTCAAGCTATAGTTCAAAGAACGGTCAAACCGATGCACAATTATCACTTAACTTCCATAAACAGTTCTTCAGATAACGCAGCCAATTCGATTCTACGATGCATAGACTGTAGTCATTTCATACGAGGTTCAACGATGATAAAACACTTTATTTGATGGCTAATAAGCTATTTCCTTCATATTTTAAACGTTTTAAATTTCTTTTTAATTTGATGAAATTGATAGCATCAATTGTAATACAAGAGCAGGGATATACTTCTGAGACTGTATAAGGCTCTGGCCAGACACGATCTGGAGTATTGTGAGTAGTTTGGGGCCCATAGCTAAGGAAGGATGTGCTGGCCCTGGAAAGGGTCCAGAGGAGGTTCACAAGAATTATCACTTTAATAAAGAGCTTGTAGTATGAGGAAGGTTGAGGACTCTGGGTCTGTACCCGTTAGAGTTGAGAAGGATGAGGGGGGATCATATTGAAACTTACAGGATGCTACGAGGCCTGGATAGAGTCGACGTGAAGAGGATGTTTCCACTAGTAGGAAAAGCTAGAACCAGAGGGCACAACCTCAGGCTAAAGGGACGACCCTTTAAAACAGAGATGAGGAATTTCTTCAGCCAGAGAGTGGTGAATCTGTGGAACTCTTTGCCGCAGAAGGCTGTGGGGGTCAGGTCATTGAGTGTCTTTAAGAAAGAGATAGATAGGGTTTTAATTAATAAGGGAATCAAGGGTTATGGGGAAAACGAAGGAAAATGTGATGAAAAATATATCAGAAATGATTGAATGGTGGAGCAGACTCGATGGGCCGAGTGACCTATTTCTGCTCTTATGTCTCACGGTCTTATGGCCTAATTTTATTTTTGTTTTTCTCAACATTGTACAGGGTTGCCGTTGTCTCCTGATAAATTTCGTGATATTTAACTGTTTTAGAGAAACGACTACAAGTACAAACACCAGGTCTGTGCTCAACACCAATATTCTTTTTTAATACTTACCGTGTTTGTCCCAGTTGTTGCACTTGTATGATAAGAGTGTGTGTGTACCAAGAATAAAATGTTTTGTTCAGAGATTGCATGATCCACCCTAACTTAAATATCGAATTCGTAGAATTAAAGAAAAACGCAAACTAATGAAGCTAGCTCCACAACCTGTCTATTTTAGTAGCATTATAGGGAAGCCGCTGTGGCACAGTGGTTAGCACTGCTGCCTCAAAGAGTCAGGGACCCGGAATCCAGTCCCTTCTTGAATCACCATCTCCTCGGAGTTTGCCTACTCTCCCCATGTCTGCATGGGTTCACCCCAGGTGCTCCAGTTTCCTCCCACAGTCCGAACGACATGCTGCTTAGGTGCACTGGCCATGCCAAATTTTGGGACGGTACGGTAGCACAGTACATAGCACTGCTGCCTTACAGTGCCAGGGGGCGAGTTTCAATTCCTGGCTTGGGTCAATGTCTGTGTGGAATTTTCCCGTTCTCACAATGTCTGAGTGGGTTTCCTCTGGGTGTTCCAGTTTCTCTCCACAATCGGAAAGATGTGCTCGTTAGGTGCATTGGCCATGGTAAACTTTCCCTCTTTGTATCCGAACAGCCGGTTGAGCGTGTCAAATAGGACTTTTTCATAGAAACTTCGTGTAGTGCAATGCAGGCCGACCTGTGACACTAATAAATAAAACAAATTACTGATATCTATTTTTGATTCTGCTACCACTATGTGGCATTCTCTATCATCTATCAAATGTATTTGCTATATTTGGTGGTAATACAGTCGGATAATGATAGGTTTTACTCTGTGCCATTGCCCTTGTTAAAATAAAAAAAACATCAGTGATACATCTTGCTGATTGGAAGCAGAATAGATCTTGCATTCCTTCCAGCTCAAAAAGGAAAATCTGTGAGCTCTGCACAGATCCATCTTTCAACTGCTAATTTGCTGTGTTCAGATATAATGATGTTTTGTGTACATATCAATGACATACTTTACTGCAGGTTTTACGTCAAACAACCTTCAAAAATCCCTTTGAACCATGGCTAAAGTTTCACACGGGAATTGCGTGCATCCTTTGACTTTCTTTTTTGATTGGACCTGAGCACCGCTGGCTGGGCCAGCATTGATTGTCAATCTCTACTTGTTCTTGAACTGAATAGCTTGCTAAAGCAGTTCAGAGGTTATCTGAGGGAAAAGCAGATCACTGTAATTACATTCACTTGAAATAAAAAGTGAGCAGATGGCATTCTAACAATGGCTTCGTAATTATCATTGTTCCTTTAATTCGAAAAATTGCTTGAATTGAAATGTCGAAAAACAGTCCCTTACTCGAGCATCCACATGTCGGGTATGGGTGGGGTGGGGTGAGGATGGAGGTGGGGTGGTGGCAATGCTCCCAAATACTAGACCAGCGAGAATGCCACAGTAAATTGTTATGGTGGTTCCATATACCTAATCGTTCAGTAAACGGGTTTGCATTATTGTTTTTACGAATTGAACATTTTCTCTATTATTCCCAATTAAAAGCTAAAAAAACGAAACATGTGAAATGGTAACAGTAACTCACAAATTACCAAGCAAAATGTTCGAACTCCTTGGTCTTCGATTTCAGACCTGCTAAACCTGTCTAAAGAACTTCGAGAAGCCGGTGAGGAGAAATGTTCAAACTGTTTCATTTTCTGTACCGATTAGCAATACTTAATCACTATTAGAAAGTACTCGATAAAGCATTATGCTAAAGGAATGGCAAATACCTCTTGCCATCACAACACATAGCTGAATAAAATTTGTGTTCAGAAATATTACTAGCTTACTTCAATATTGAATGCACAGTTAATAAAATGTCGTATTGGTAGTGTAACATCAAACACTGTTGCTTGCGCTTCACGACTGAACGACTTAAGGTGAAGGAAGACATCTCTATCAATCTTTTACCATCTTTCTTGGCGTGCGCTGTGGATGCGAGATGCATGACAAATTATATATGTTACAAACTGTCTCTTTCTTTTGCTGACTGTTTCCTCCTATGCCCGATATTAATGGCGTTAATTTAATTTATTGCCTCTGTGTTTTTCTTTCTATTGTATTCGACCAATGTCCCGTAACATTTCCACCACACTCTGCAAGCATTTGCCTCTGCATTACTATCTAAAGCGGAAGTTAAGCACATCCCAATTTGTGCAAAAAGCACCTTCCCGTATCTGTACACAACTTATGTCATTGTGTACTTACTGGGACTCCTGCCCCACGAAAATAATACATTATGATCTGAAAAGCGTTTAATTATTTTGCAACAGAATTTAGGTGATTTAGAACACTGCCAAAGAAGACAATGAGTAGATCAGTTCAATTGAATGCAGTAACTTATCTTAGTAACGGATAGGTTGTTTACTTGAAACTAATTGGCACTGATTAATATTATTATCTGCGCATTAATTGGCGCACCGCAGGAAGCAAAAACAAATTCTGACCTGATTGATCCTATATTCATTTATAAATATATCTACTTTCCCTTCAAAGCATTTCAATGGATATTACATCAATGAGTTCAATTCAGAATTGTGTAACTCTGGACCTCTGGCGTGGGCACTTTATATATGTCGGAAAATAAAGATGAAAAGCAACATAGGCAGGTCACACCGCTGGTTAAAATGAAATGAATTATGGAGAACAGATACAATTCTATAACCCCTTCACTGGTCCAAGGCAAATGATAGCCATTGCGTCACATAACGAATGCATCACACATATCAATTTGTCGCAAAATTATTAAAACAAGTCGTCTAATTTAATATATTCAATTAATACTGAACTGACGCAAGGAAATGAACACGAGGAACTCACCTAGACTGCACAGCCATGCCGTAGGTCAACATACAAGTAACAGTTAGTCCCAGGTTTGACCCTCAATCTCTGAAATGCAGCAAGCTCTCTGAACTACAGTTAGGTTTGAGAAAAGGCAAATTACTGCGGTTGCCGGAATTAAAATCAAAAACAGAAAATGCTGGAAAATGTCAGCAGAACTGGCAACATCTGTGGAGAGAGAGAAGTTCTGACTCCGATGAAGGGTCATCCAGATTTGAAACGTTGGCTGTATTTTCCCCCAAACATGCTGTTTTTGTGTTAGTTTTCATTCCTGGGTAGTTGCTCAAGTATTTTGAGTGTAGGAAAACCTCACGGCATTCTGACTAGGGTAGGAGTGTTTGTCCCTCAAACAAACAGGGCACAATTCTGAATGACAGAACTTAGACACTGATCGCAACAAATAGCTTCACTGCTAAACTATTACATTTACCAGCAATAATCGCTGGCCGAGATTCTACAAAAAAAGCTGGAAGTTGTTGCACAAGTAAGTAACGCGTAATTAGGAGATTATCAGAAACAATTCCATAGCCAATATATTTGTTTCAATACAAAGATAATACATGAATCGGATGATTATATATCCATAACAGAACAACGGCTTCAGCAGAAAGACCGGGGTAAGCTAAAAAAAAAAGCACAGATTCAAGTCACATACATTTTATTTATAACATTTATGCAACTTATATATGCGTTTTTTGAGAAAACAGTTTGTTTTTATGTCACTATATTATATATGTATAGAGCTTGAAGAGCACAAGAGAATCGATGGTCAGTAAGCGTGGGAAACGGCTCATTTTGGAAAACGCAAGATATATTTGTTTTTCTTAATGGCAGCTAAATCAGTTACGTTTTTTTATTCCGATCAGAGAGTTAAATTTTACAGTTTGAGCACTATACCTCACATTGGAATCCATTGGCCTGGAAGAACGTCAGATTCCTTATAGTCGACTTGAACGTATAATGTTACATTATTAAACGAGCTCGGTATCATTTCCTGCTTCAACAGCCTTTTCAATAACATTTATGTAAAGACATGCTAATCAGAAACAACAGTAGACCACTTGGACTTTTGTGTTTGCTCCGCATTTCAGTGAGACCATGATTGTTTTGAGAATAATATCCCGTCTACCCTGATATCATTTCACAATATATTGATTGAGTATATTTCTGCATTTATCTTGAAACCAAGAGGACGAGCTTGCTAAAACGCATTTGAGAAATGGAGTTCCAAAGATTCAATGCCATCTGAGAGAATCAAAATCTTCTTATCTTTATTTAGAATCGGCGAATCCTCAATTTTAAACATTAACACCCTCTAGTTTTCCACAAAGGATTAAATGTCATTCCCATCTCTGTCCTGCAAATCTGCGCATGCTGTTATCTCTCTCAATCGAGTTGCGTACTTCTCATGAAAGCTCCATCACTGCGTAAAAAGAGAAGCCATCCGTTCCAGACATTATCCTGCTAATCGTGCTCTGAATTGCTTTTACCGCATTGATACCCTTGAAGTGACTAACATCATACACATTATACCAAGGGTTTTCTGACTACTTTCCTGCACAACCTTCGCACAAACTGATAACCATTATTTATTAAGGGTCCAAATTCATCATTTTGTCTGTGTACGAAGTTGTTTTACATGTGAGCACACCGATGAACATACCAATCTGAATCCCACAGCTTTCAAATGTTTCTTATGTTATTTTTTTGTTCAAAATAGACACATACTTTCAATAGAGCATCAATATGTAACGTGCTTTCCCACTCTCTTAACATTTATTTGTTTTGCTCTGGCCTTACATTTTAGATTTCGGCATGTTCCCATGCGATGATCTTCTTGCTTAGGCACTTTGCTATGTAAAACACGACTTGTTACATGAAGCTTTTTTTATGATAGAAATATAGAAACATAGAAGATAGGAGTAGGTGAAAGAGGAGGTCATTTGGTCCTTCGAGCCTGCTCCGCTACTCATTACGATCATGGCTGATCATCCAATTCAAAAGCCAAATCTGCTTTCTCCCCACAACCTTTGATACAATTCGCGCCAAGTGTTATATCTAGCCGCCTCGTGAATACATTCAATGTTTTAGCATCAACTACTTCCTCAGGGAATGAATTCCACAAGATCACGACTCTTTGGGTGAAGAAATGACTCCTCACCTCCGTCATAAATGGTCTCCCCCGAATCCTCAGACTACGACCCCTGGTTCTAGACTCCCCCACATCAGGAATATCCTCCCTGCATCGACACTGTCTAGTCCTGTTAAAATTGTATGAGTCTCGATACAATCCCCCACATTCGCATGAACTCCAGCAAAAACAATCCTAACCGGGTCAATCTGTTTTCATACGTCAGTCCCGCCATCCCCGGAATCAGCTGAGGAAACAGTTGCTGTACTTCCTCGAGCGTAGTAACATCCTTCCTCAGAAAAGGAGACCAAAACTGCAAACCATATCCGAGGTGTGGCCTCACCAAGGGCCTGTATAAATGTAGCAGCACATCCCTGCTGCTGTACCAGAAATCTCTCGCCATTAAGACCAGCATGCCAGTTGCCTTATTTACAGCCTGATGACCGCAGGCTTACCTTCAGCAACTGGTGCACAAGGACACCCAGGTCCCGCTGAACACTCCCCTCTCCCAACTTACAGTCATTTATGTAGTAATCTCCCTTCTTCTTCATGCTTGCAAAGTGAATAACCTGACATATATCTTCCAAAGTGAATAAGTGAGTGATCCGGATATGCAAATGTATATTCTTTCCCCTCTGTTCCCTTTTCCATTGGTATTGCGATTTTGTTTTGACATTGGTTTCTTTAAATGTAACGTGCGTGCACTTCGGTCAAAAGCTGCGTAGGGACGGTAATTGTTTTCCAAAGTGGACAATGACACGTTTTTCTTTTTAATTTCTGGATTTTTTTGGAGGAGTGGGTGGAGGGGGTGGCGGGGGGGGGGGGGGGGGGAGGGTGTTGTGGAGTGGGGATGGTGCGGTGTTCTTCAATTAATGTGGAAAGAAACTGATAGTTTTGTAAAGTGACAATGATCAGAAATTCAGGGAACGAATTTAGAACAAAGCTTGTCTCAAATTTACTGTGTGTTTTTTTAATAATAGATATATTGATCGCATGGTACGTTGAAACTCTTGTTTTTTATATGTAGAAAGAACGACACTTGAAAACAAGACTGGTAAAACCTGACGTATAATTTCTTCTGATACATCGTTTGCAAACTCATAATTTCTTTGAAAGTAGGGCTAGTATTGAAAAACGATTACTGCCCTAATGGCCCCACCAAAAGCTGGGATTTCATGCCTATTAATTAGAGCAAGTCTCTGTTTCGCATTAAATGTAAATTTCGGCAAATATGCTGTTCAACTGAACGTTGAGAACAAATGAATTCAACTTCAGAAAGACAGTAAGCACTTTAACTGATTTATTTGTCATAAAAATATCATTCATAGCATTCAGATGCATTCGAGGTCAGCTGAACACAGACCTGTTCCTCTTTTAATTAACCTCTGTGAAGTGAGTGTTTCAAAAAATAAGATGTATCAAAATATACCACTCGAAGTCTTGAATATTGTGGCACAAATTATTTTCCCTGCCATTGTTTCGTACATTGAAAGTGCCACATTAGAGCCCATGGAATGTTAGATTATTGCTTACTGTTGGCAGTGATGGCTACTGATGTACGGATACTAGGTATGGATGTCCGACTGAAGATGTGAATTCACTGGTATGCAACAACGCACGTGCTCCCTTTATCATGATTGAGCTCAAGCTATTGAGTTGTGCTGTGAAATAATTTGGAAAGTGAAAGCCTCTGATTTGCTAAACAACATTACAACCTTTGCAACTATAAACAAATTCCGGCTCGATAATTTGCTGCCGTGGTAATGCTGATTTTTCACTCCCGCATGCAGAATAATATTTATATGTCATTTGAAAGTCATTTGCTATCTTTGTTCCGAATGCTTTCTTGTTGCCAGACAGGAAACCTGCACCAAGAGACACATTAAGTCACTGTCAATAAAATGAGTTAACTTTGAACAAACGGCCCTGTACCTCAGAGGCAGGCAAAAATCCGAAGAACTGCGCCAGATCCGTATGTGTTAATCTGTCCTGAAATTGTACAAAACCTACATGCAGCAATAATCAGCTTACGTTAAAATCAGACAACTATATTTACTTTTATCATTGGGATGAGACAAAACGTTTTCGGCTGCAGCATTATTGGACTGAAAGTAAAAGCTTATTGTAATGCCAAATATATGCTTTCAATCCTTGTTTTTTTTTTAAATGACAATTAATTCTATGCAGTCTTGAATAATTTAATACATTCAATATGGCTTCCCTCTACTGTCGCTAATTAAAAGCTAGAGCTCAAACTGATGATTTCCCACATGATTAGAAAATAAAATAGTCAATATGATGCTGAAGTGTATTTTGTATTCCAGGTTGGTTTTATTTAGCATTGCACAATTTCAGCAATCCCAGTAGTGGCCTGACATGCAACTTTGTTTATTTTGGTTTTGTTTAAAATATATACATAAATACTCTGGAAGTTTTGCAAAACCATCTTATGCATGGTTTAGAACTGATCTTTGAATTAATTCTTTCAGTGAGCAACAATTTTGCAAGCCTTCGAAAAAGCAGATCAAGAATAGGTCCCATTCCTTCCACAAAATTCCAAAGGTAGCATTCCCTGCCTTATGCCATTTAATACAAATTCTTCGAATTGAGCACAACCTTGTTATTATTTTCAGACCTTTTAAACTTGTCTAAAGAACTCAAAAATACCGGTGAGGAAACATTAGCAAACTGCTTCTATTTCTGGTACAAATTGAAAATGCAATATCACAATTGCACAGTCCTTTGCAATAAAGTGCTGTGGTGCAGTATTCAACTTGTTTGTCATACCAACAAATGTCTAATTAGTACACTTGTTGAAATACGCAATGAACTGCTTCAGGTGTAGAAAATAAATAATAACGATAATCCGTTTACATGCAGTGCAAAGTCAAATACTAATGGTTGTACGTCAGTATCGAAGGGCCATAAGCAAAATAAAGGAGCTCTTATTGAATTGTTGACACTTGACTTTGGAGGATGCTGGTTATGTTTGGGATGCGTCACAAATTATTTTCATTTGCTGACCATTGCCATGTCTTCTTGGTATTAGCTGTAATGCTGTAATTAAATCCCCATACGTCTTCCTGCGAATGCTTTGTTCTAAAACTGTCGGTTGGTGCCACCACTGTCAGCCTTAATATTTTGCTACAGCTTTCAAAGACAGTGGGAGGGGTGTAACGCACGTCCAATATCGAACCAAAAAACTGTTGTTCACCCATTTGTGCCCACCTTGTTTCGTCGGTCATTTGCGGAGACAATTTCTCGATCTAATCTTACAATTTATGGTCCAAAAGTGTTAATTCCCATCGCAAAAGAAAAACTCATCCTGCCGTTAGAACTGCAACCTACAACCAATATCAGCTGAAAAACAAATACCTGATTGGACATTAAAAAAGTCCTTGCTGGTAAATCTCAGCAGGTCTGACATCAGATGTGGGGATAGAAGAGAGCCAGCGTTTCAAGACTAGATGACCCTGAATCAGACTGTTTTGAGAAAGGGTCATCTCGACTCGAAATGTTGGCTCTATTTTCTTCGCACAGATGCTGTCAGACGAGAATGTTCTGTTTTTGTTTCAGATTCCAGCATCCGCAGTATGTTGCTTTGATATTAACATATCCTTTACCGCGTTTGATCTTACATTCGTCAAACGAGCATGCAAACTTTGACATTATTAGCTAACAATTAGTTTACATCCGAAACATACTCTGTCATGCTTATACTTTGGCCTAAGTATTCCCGGACCATAATGTGAACCCACCGTCTTTTCTGCCAACACATTTCATTGGGTACAACGGCGCTGAACTCAATTAGAAAATGGATAACTCCCCACCACATTGTTTTTCTTTCTGTGCACCGGCATTGGCAGGTTTCAAGGTTGGAATGAACATTAAAACATAGCACAGAGAGATTGCAGAATTGGGAAAAAAAGGAATCGAATCATAAAGGAAAAAGAAAACCTTCTACAGTCATGTTCAAACCCCCATATCAACTGGTGGTCATCATGCATGTGGTATATGAGTGTGCCACAATATAAATGTAATCTGCGATCTAATCAATTGTGGTCACTTGATAGTTGACTGGCGCATAAAACAGAATAAGCAAAATTCACCTGAGCTTCACAATGGTGCATTGGGGCCACTTGAAATGGAAGGGCGGACCAAGGTTTGACATTTCACCTCTTAATGCAGCATCTGTCCAAGACTAGAAATATTTTTCATTGGTGAGTCAATCCTTTGGAGCTCAGGATGCACCCGCAACCTCAGACTACACGGTAATTATGTTGTCACTGATGCAAACCTGATAGACATATCGCCGTTCGCAAATAGGGAAATGCGCTTCTTTGTTTACTTTTTTCTTTATGAACAAAGATTCACAAGTTCACCTATCTATGATAAAACATCCAAATGTGACTCAAAGTTTATTTATTAGTCACAAATAGGCTTACATTCACACTGCAATACCGTTACTGTGAAAATCCCCAACGGTTCTAGAGAATTAACCACTTGGCAAGGAATAAAACTTTAGTTTATGAATGCAGAAAGCGGATTGACAATTGAAAAGATAGCAAGTCAGAAAGATAAAAAGCAAAGTGTCAATTAATAGCAATTATAATGAAATAATTGACAGAGGAGAAGTTTTAACCGCAATAATTGAGCAGACTTCACAGTGCGTGCACTGCTCATGCCACGTCGCCATCGAAGGACCTCAAAGACAACACTCAATACATCATTTCGTGTCACAATGCTTCTTCTTCTGCCTGTACTTCTCATGAATATCGTGATCTGCCCCTTGCTAATAACATTTCCTCTGTACATTTCCCTGCACTAATTTTTCAACAATTCTTTTTGCCTTTCATTGTTTTTCTGAATCTGTCCATCTTCTCGAAACATGACTGCTCGAACCCCCTTGTTTTGTTGCCTTAGAATAGTGATAACCCACTTTAGCCAATAGTTGTAATTAGCTAATTGTCTATAACTTTTCAATAATGAAGGAAGAATTAGCCCACTGCTTTGTTTTACCGAATTACGCCTGCTGTCTTAGTTTCTAGAAAAAGGTTTTTCACTTCCCTTAAGGTAGACCTGGCTGTCGACTAATAACTGTTCAAAATAAATGACTGTCGTTTGTAGTTGTGGTCCCCTCAACATGGGGCTATTGAGTATTTCTCCGAGTCAAGGATCATAAAACATGTGTTATATTGTTGTCCTGTGGCTTGAGAAATATAACTTTTTTTTAGCAAAGTAACTTAATAGTCTGTATTAATGATCAACTGTTATAACATGTTTTAATTGCAAATTTATAATCATTAGAGTGTCAAATTACATTTCCAAATTCTTTAGCATATTTCTCAATAAATCACTTATTCTTAAATTCTCTTATAATGAACAAATCTGGCTGGTTTCCAATACCTGTTTAGTTTTTGTAATGAAGAACTCCATCAAGTGCAGCAGAAAGTACTTAAGAACAAATTTATACATCCTACAAAATTAAATCTGCGAACTGCCGTGCTTAAACTCGGGAATTCCAAATGTCCAACGTTTATATTGACCACGACAATGGGTTACATTTCCAAAATATTATTGGCGGAATCTTTATTAGCTCACTTTCTTATTGCATTCAAACTGGACATTGTGGAAGATATAAATCAAGTGTAAATAGGTGATCTTTTAATGGATGTTATATTTGCATCAGTTTGAGAGCAATCCTTCAATTGATAAATATCGGCTTTCAGCAGAGCTTCTTCGAAAGCTCAAAGAAGATGGTAAGCTCCTAAATGAGACAATATTCGAGTTACTTACGTGGTACTTCATTCAAAATTCTGCAATTCTGATAACAGTTTTTGGAAAAAAATGGATGACAGCAAAACTTTGAAATATTCAACAATTCTTATGTTTTACAGAAAAGGAAGAACATAAGAAACACGACGGTGTGTAACGCTGAAGAAGGAATCAGTCAGGAAAACGCGCAAGGGTTTTATTATTCAAACAAAATCAATTGCACATTTTCAATGCTGTTCGGACCATGAAATTTTACAATTTCACTCCTGATCCTCATAGTGACATTCATCAGCCTACAACAAACAACAGAGGACGTTGAGTTTCAAAGCACAAAGACCTGCATTATTATTAAAACAGCTCAGTATAATTCCCTAACCAAACAACCATTTATATTTAATTTATTTACGAACGTGCAAAGTAAGAGGACAATTTTACTTGACCTTTCGACCATGCGCCATTCAGTAAAATCATGGCTGATCTAGCTAGACACCCCCGTCTACACGGATGCCATTTCAATATCTTATTTGTTGTCTTCAAAACGTCCAATGAAAATGTCTGCAACTGCTTTTCAGGAAGTGAGTTACAAAGACCTAACTGCTCTGTGAGAAACTAAATCTGATCATTTTGTATAACATGGACGATCCCTTAATTTGATACATTAGCCCATCATGTATAGTTGCTTCCGAAACAACTCCAAATACACTCTCAACCCTGAACAGAACAGCTTCCGTTTCGATTGAGTGAACTATTTGTCTTCTAAACCCCACGTCACTTCAAAAGACAACTCGCCCATTCCAGGTATTAACCTGTGATACATTCTCTGAACTATTTTTAACAGATTTACATTCCTTTTTAATATTTGGCTAACACTGTACACATTGGTACAGATTTTGTCTCACCAGCTTCCTGTTGAATTGAAAAACAACCGTTCTTTGTTCATATGCATTTGCCTTCCCAATAAGTGATAATGATACATTAGAGTTCCTAGTTAACCTCTGAACTTGCCTATTATTGTTAGACAGCACACAGATCCATTTAACCTCAATGCCCCGAACAATTGAGTAACTTGCAACTTATTTGCTTACTTCTGGAAAAAAAGGACAATCGCCCAGTTACTTTAAGCACATGCAGATATTTTTGCTCCGCCTTCTGTTCCCGTTTCCAATTATATTCCGATCCTGGTTCTGCATTCTATTCTGTAACAAGCAAATTTGGTGTTATTCTGTCAAAAGCTATGCATCTTCCACTTCAGTCCATTACAAACAGAAGCGGTGAGATTTGTTACTTGGAATCAGTCAGTGTTATTATTTTCTGTTGAATTTTGATTGATATGCGAGGAAACAAATGTAATTGCAAACTGGTGATTTTCTGTGAACGAATGACGGACTTCCGATCAATTCTTCCTCGACAACGTATAAAGGTGAAGAAAATTAGGGAAAAAAAACAGCTGTGAAGAAATTAGGCAAAGTTCGGGTAATACTTTGAACTTCTTTTCTACTTAAATCGCATAGAAAAGATGAAATTTAAAAACACAATTCGTATATCATTTAATCGAATGTCTATGAGTTCAATCGTCAGAGCTAGGTCTAATCTATTCACAGCTCTTTTGTTTCCTACTTTTGTTCACATATATATGTAGTCGAGGAAGATTTGATCGGAAGTCTGTCACTGAATTACTGGAAATCATCAGTTGGCAATTACATTGGTTTCCTCGCATATCAATCAAAGTTCGTTATTAGGGTTGGCACGGCGGCACAGTGGTTAGCACTGCTGTATCACAGCGCCAGAGACCTGGGTTCGATTCCTGCCTTGGGCCATTGTCTGTGTGGAGTTTGCACGTTCTCCCGTGTCTGCGTGAGTTTTCTCCGGGTGCTCTGGTTTGCTCCCACAGTCCGAAACACGTGCTGGTTAGTTGTATTGGCCATGCGAAGAGTGGGAATCAGAAACTAATTTTTTACTGATTCATGTGTACGCCATCTGAGTAAAACTATTCTTTCTTAAAGACACTTCAATGGATGAATCCTCGCCATATCCATTTACAAAATGGATACATTCAGAAAATCCGAAGTTTGCGTTCTGTGTTCCACCGTGGGCATGTTCCACTGCTTTGGCGCGATTTTACGGCCCAGCTTGAGCAACACCGGAAATTACCTCCCCAGCGAACCGAATAATTCCGTTAGTCGGCCCTTGCATACTCCGATTCGTGGCAGATGTTTATTTATTGGTATCACAAGTAGACTTACATTAACAACACAGTGAAGTTATAGTGAAAATCCTCCGGTGCCAACACTCGGGCGACTACTCGAGTACACTGAGGACGAATTTAGCATGGCTAATACACGTAACCTTTGGGCAACCGGAAGAAAGCCATGCAGTCACGAGGAGAACTTGTGGACTCGACACAGCCAGTGACCCATGCAGGGAACCGAACTCGGGCCCTTAGCACTGTAAAGCAGCAGTGCTAACAAGTGTGCCATTAAAAATCAATAAAGCGAGCTTCAGGCTCTGATTTTAAAAAGAGATGTTTGTCTCCAGATGCACTGCCGTGTTTTAAGATGAGGCATGGAGTTGTTTACGCCTTAAGCTTCACTTCATGTGGTCTGATGAATCCGGCGAGCCGACTCCACAGAGTGTGTGCTTCTTTCAATTCGCTCTGATCAGAACTGACGCTTACACCCACTGCCAATCACCCAGTGGCCTCACACGGCCGCATACAACGGAGGAATATGGTTCTACTCCCCAGCCCCCGAACCAGAGCGACACATTTATCGCCCCTTCGCTCAATCAACAATGCACTATCGTCTACCCTTACCGGCCCCCGCCGCCCCCCCTCCCCCCCCCCCCCGCCTGCCATCCGCAGTACCCGCTCTCAGGCCACTTCACGCTATCCACCTCAATGTAATTTCGCCCACTCACGATTTGTCTGTCACTGCCAATTTCCTCTGTTCAAAGGCCTTGGATGTCTTCCCCCCTCCGCCTCGAACACGCATGACTGAAATAGCCGTTCTATCAATTGGGCTCCTACATGGATTGGTCCTTGGATTGCCAGAGGTTCGCAAAAATTCGCACTCTCAGTTAGGCATTGCATGATTGTCAGTGACGTCACGTCGGTGAACGTTGAATTTTCATTTAGGGTGAAATCATGTGGCGTGGGCTTTTGAAAATATATGCAACTATGAATGTATGTATTCCTCTGTGATAGCAACATTGCTACCTCACCAAAGAGGGGCGCATAATATCAGGAAATGAGATGTCACCGGCGGGATAATCGTTTGCCCAATCTCATAAAATGATGCGGTGGCATTGCTCCAGACAGCTGGCATACCTGGTGAAAACGTAACGTTTCAAGAAGAAACGTGCACTATTCACGCCCCAAAACAACTGTGTGTTGTTGCTTCACATATTGATCATCTCCAATGAATAGTGTCCCTCAAATGAAAGAAAAACATGATCGTATCGATTACATTCAATCATTAGTTCACGGGCCATGAAAAGGAAAATAAATAGTTCAGCAGAACAGCATACTTCGCTCAAAAGGGAAGAACAGGCTGAGATTTGAACTTCTATCTCTGAATGCAGCAATCTTTCCGAACTGGAGTGGACTGCCATGTTTGAGTAGGTCCTCCATCCCTTGTGCAGCAGGATGAACTCACAACCTTTTCACTACAAGATGAGGGCTTTGTCTCTGATACATACTTGACACGCATATCACAGCGGAACATGCGTAGTGACTGGAAGACTCGGCTTCATTCCTAAAATATTAGGTTGAGGAGATGTAATAATGGACTTTGTCTTTGCATTGAAGACCAGGTGCCAAACTAAATAACATATAAATAGTTGATTCTACAGAATGCTCATCAATGTAAAAACAATCAATGATTCCATTTTATTATAACAGAACGGAATCTGCAGCTGAAACAAAAACGTGAGCTCATTGCAGATCAACTAATTCCAGTTACTAACATTCGTCTTTTAGTTACAGTTATGCGATTCCGATGAGTGTTTGGGAAAAGAAAATGACATCAATTAAATATTCTGAATTATTCAATTGTTATCATGTTTTGAAGAGTTTGATCAGCACAGCAAAAGAGAAGGTGAGTAGGTGTGCAGGACGAATCAGTTTTGTAAATTCTCAGGTATGTTTTATTATTGGAATACAAACTTTATTTTTATTAATTATATCAGATCAAGAGATTTTAGATTTTCACGTCTGATCCATTTGCTGCATTCTCCCGACCTGTACAAAGAAAACGGGTGCATCCAGTTGATTTCAGATCATTGAAACTGCATTGCCTATAAGCAAAAAGCGCAGTGTCATTCCGTACAAGAGCACTGATCTCTCTGTAATTTATATACGAACGTCCAAACTAAGATGACATCTCTGAGACTTGACCTTTTGACCATGTTCCGCTATCCAACTATGTGGTGTCTGATCTGGCTGGAATCTTCCGCCTACCCGACATCATTTCACCATCATTTTAGTGAAATATATCATCCTCTGCCCTAAACACATAACGACTCTGCTTCCATCGGGTTTTAGAGGAATGGAGTTCCAAAGATTCAAAACACTCCGAGGGAAAATAAAATAAATCTTTGCTCCCTAAAATGGGAGAACTTTCAATTTGATTCAGTGACCCTCTCGTGCTACATTATTCAAAGAAATAAATTCTTTCCTCATGCACCCAATCGCACAATGTACAGAATCCTAGCCATGTCAATAAACAATTATGCAATACAAGCCTGAGAGCGCCAACGCGTCCTCCTAAGACAACCAGTACATTGTAGGTATCCGTCTAATAAGAATCCTCTGAACTGATCCCAATGCACTTGCAACAATCTTTATTGAACGGTGACAATGCTGTATACAGTGTGCCTGTACAAATGAAGCATATACTCCCTACAACTGAATTCAATTTCCTCTGCAATAAATGGTAACATTTGATCAGGTTTCTCAGTTTCTTGTTCTAACTTCATACTAGCCTTTGTGGTGAATATCCTGCAACCAAGCCAAATAATGATTTTAATGCCTACGGCCGAAATAGACAATCCCATCGATTGTCAGTTGAGTCAGCATGGCTTCATGAAAGGGTAAACTTGCCTGACTAACACATTAGAGTTTTTAGAGGGAGCCTCAGTCAGAGTGAATAGAGAGGAAGTGGCACAAGTCTTCTGTTTTGACTTCCATAAGGCATTCGGCAAGGTGCATCAGAAATGGTTAAATTATAAGATAGGGTTCGAAGTAACGTTCTGGAATGGAGAGCGAATTTCGTTATGGGCCGGGAACAGCGAATGTGTGTCCTGTTTTTTTAAGCTTGGCGAACTCTAACCGGTGGCGTTCCACAGTGATCACTGCGAAGGTTGCAACTCTTTGGAATACATTGATGACTTGAAGGAAGGGAGCTAATAAACTGCGACCAAATTGAAGGCGACACATAAATAGTTAAGTTGCGACAGATCAGCAAGCAGTTCAAAATCAGCTATTGAAATGTTCAGAAATTGTTTGAATGTTGTTAAATGGAGTACAACGTAACTAAAAATGACGTGTTTCATTTTGAAAAGGTATTATTTAAATGGCGAATGATTGTACACATTAGCAACACAAAACGACATTGGGGCATATGTGCACGAAACAGAGCAAACTGGCATTCAGGTGCAGCAAGTGATTAGGAAGATAAATGTAATGTTGGCCGTTATTTCACGGGGTGAGAGTATAAGAGTACGGAAGTCCATCAGCCACTGCATAAGGTATTCGTGCGGCCAGATCAAGAGTATCGTGAGCAGTTTTATTCTCCTTGTTCATGGCATGACGCTACTTAATTGGAGGCAGTTAAGATTAAGTTCATGAGCATAGTTGCAGGTATGGAGGGATAGTCCTGTGGAGAAACGCAATCGGCTCATTGCAATTTATAAGAACGAGAGGGAATAGAGTTGACACACATACGATTATTAAGATGATTAACAAGGGAATTGCCAAGAGCATTTATCCCCTCATTGTAGAGTCGAGCGACAGAGGGCACAGTCGAGAATAATGGGGCACCAATTGAAGACTGAGATGAGGAATGTATTCTGTCAGACTGTTGAGTTTTTGAACCCCTTGCCACAGCGAACTGTGGGTGCAAAATCTTAAGGTTCAGGTAGAGAAATTGTTCACCAGTAAGAGAACCAAGAGGTGTCTGTTGCGATCCTCCTCATTCGAGCAGATCCTGTGTATACGAGGGCTTGTCCGTAGGGGATGGCTTCTTTAACGTGTCTAGGGTGGAAGCTGGAGAAGTGGAGCATCGTGAGGTTGTCCGTGGGCTTGTGGTACAGTGAGGTGCTGAGGTGACCGTCCTTAATGGAGATGCGTATGTCCAAGAATGCAACTGATTCCGGAGAGCAGTCCATGGTGAGTCTGATGGTGGGATGGAACTTGTTCATGTCATCATAGAGTTGTTTCAGTGGTTGTTCACCATGAGTCCAAAGGAAGAAAATGTAATCGATGTATCTCGTGTATAGCATCGGTTGAAGGTCCCGTGCGGTGAAGAAGTCTTGTTCGAACCTGTGCATGAAGATGTTGGCATATTGAGGTGCGAATTTGGTCCCCATGGCTCTTCCGTGTGTCTGGATGAATAACTGGTTGTTGAAGGTGAAGATATTGTGGTCCAGGATGAACCGGATGAGTTGTAAAATTGCATCTGGAAACTGGCAGTTGTCGGCGCTGAGCACTGACGCCGCTGCAGCAATGCCATCGTCATGGGGGATGCTGGTGTCGAGTGCTGAGACATCCATTGTGACGAGGAGTGCACCTGGTTCAACTGCTCCATGTGTGCCAAGTTTCTGTAGGAAGTCCGTAGTGTCGCGACAAAAGCTGGGGGTTCTTTGTACAATGGGTTTCAGCATTCCCCCGACATAGCCGGAGATGTTCTCGCACAGGGTCCCATTGCCCGATACAATGGGACTGCCGGGTTTGTTTGCCTTGTGTATCTTCAGGAGGAAGTAGAGATCTCCAATGCGGGGAGTACGTGGGATGAGAGCGCGGAGGGTGCTCTGAAGGTCCGGATCAAAGATCTCGATCAGAGTGTTGAGTTGACGGGTGTGTTCTTTGGTTGGTTATGCAGGCAACTGTCTGTAGTGTTCCTCGTTGATTAGTTGTCGGTACACTTCTTTGCAGTAATCCGTTCTGTTCAATATGACGATGGCCCGTCCTTTTTCTGCTGGTTTGATGACAATGTTGCGTTTGGACTTGAGAGCGCGGATGGCGTTGCGTTGTGCTCGGGTGATGTTCGGGGCTGTCTTCTGAGTGTGGCTGATGAATTTGGGGTTGACGCACCTCCTGCCTGGCTTGGGCATACATGTCAAGTCGAGGGCAGCGGCCTTCCGGAACTTCCGGAGCTTCCACCGGAACAGCTGCGAAACTCTGCCAAGCAGACAAGACAAAGGAACTACACCATCTACATGCACACCAAGAACAGGAAACTTGAGAAACTCGGCATCAGCACCAGCAGCAACCAAGCCTCCCCCGGTATCACAGTAGAAAACAGTACCACTGCAGGGAAGTCCATTGTCAACTTGTCCGACGACACTCTTCAACCAGATGAAATCGAAGTTCTCAGCCGAGGGCTTAAATTTTGCCCCACCACCAAAATTGATCCCATCAGTCTCGCAGCAGACACAAAGGAATTCATCAGGCGAATGAGGCTGAGGGAGTTCTTCCACAAACAGCCAACAGCGAACACACTGAGACAGCCAATCAACCGGAACAGCCGACAGAGAGATCCGCAGTTCATCCGAAGAGGAAAGAGTCGAATTGGACTCCTCCGGAAGGCCGCAGCCCTCGACTTGACATGTATGCCCAAGCCATCAGGAGGTGCGTCAACACCAAATTCATCAGCTGCACTCACAAGACAGCACCGAACATCACCCAAGCACAACGCAACGCCATCCGCGCTCTCAAGACCAACCGCAACATTGTCATCAAACCAGCAGTCAAAGTACGGGCCATCGTCATATTGAATAAAACGGATTACTGCAAAGAAGTGTATCGACATCTAAACAACGACGAATACTACAGACAGTTGCCTGCAGATCCGACCAAAGAACACACCCGTGAACTCAGCACTCTGATCGAGACCTTTGATCCGGACCTTCAGAGCACCCTCCGTGCTCTCATCCCACGTACTCTCCGCGTTGGAGATCTCTACTGCCTCCCGAAGACACACAAGGCAAACACACCCGGCCGTCCCATTGTATCGGGCAATGGGACCCTGTGCGAGAACATCTCCGGCTATGTCGGGGGCATCCTGAAACCCATTGTACAAAGAACCCCCAGCTTTTGTCGCGACACTACGGACATCCTACAGAAACTCGGCACACATGGAACAATTGAACCAGGAGCACTCCTCGTCACAATGGATGCCTGGGCACTCGACACCAGCATCACCCATGACGATGGCATTGGTGCAACGGCGTTAGTGCTCAGCGCCGACAACTGCCAGTTTCCAGATGCAATTTTGCAACTCATCTGCTTCATCCTGGACCACAATATCTTCACCTTCGACAACCAGTTCTTCATCCAGACACATGGAACAGCCATGGGGACCCAATTCGCACCTCAATATGCCAACATCTTCATGCACAGTTTCGAACAAGACTTCTTCACTGCATGGGACCTTCAACCGATGCTATACACGAGATACATCGATGACATTTTCTTCCTTTGGACTCATGGTGAACAATCACTGAAAGAACTCTATGATGACATCAACAAGTTCCATCCCACCATCAGACGCACCATGGACTACTATTCGGAATCGGTTGCATTCTTGGACACACGCATCTCCATTAAGGACGGTCACCTCAGCACCTCACTGTACCGCAAGCCCACGGATAACCTCACGATGCTCCACTTCTCCAGCTTCCACCCTAATCACGTTAAAGAAGCCATCCCCTACGGACAATCCCTCCGTATTCACAGGATCTGTTCGGATGAGGAGGATCGCAACAGACACGTCCAGACGCTGAAAGATGCCCTCATAAGAACAGAATATAGCGCTCGACTCATTGAACAACAGTTCCAACGCGCCACAGCGAAAAACCGCACCGACCTCCTCAGAAGACAAACACGGGACGCAGTGGACATAGTACCCTTCGTCGTCCAGTACTTCCCCGGAGCGGATACGCTACGGTATCACCTCCGGAGCCTTTAACATGTCATTGATGAAGACGAACATCTCGCCAAGGCCATCCCCACACCCCCACTTCTTGCCTTCAAACAATCGCACAACCTCAAACAGACCATTGTCCGCAGCAAACTACCCAACCTTCAGGAGAACAGTTACCACGACACCACACAACCCTGCCACAGCATCCTCTGCAAGACGTGCCGGATGATCGACACAGATGCCATCATCTCACGTGAGAACACCATCCACCAGGTACACGGTACATACTCTTGCAACTCGGCCAACGTTGTCTACCTGATACGCTGCAGGAAAGGATGCCCCGAGGCATGGTACATAGGGGAAACCATGCAGACGCTGCGACAATGGATGAGTGAACACCATTCGACAATCACTAGGCAAGACTGTTCTCTTCCTTACGGGGAGCACTTCAGCGGTCAGGGGCATTCGGCCTCTGATATTCGGGTAAGCCTTCTCCAAGGCGGCCTTCACGACACACGACGGCGCAGAGTCGCTGAGCAGAAACTGATAGCCAAGTTCCGCACACACGACGACGGCCTCAACCGGGATATTGGGTTCATGTCACACTATTTGGAACCCCCACAGCCTGCCTGGACCTGCACAGTTTCACTGGCTATCTTGTCTGGAGACAATACACATCTTTTTAGCCTGTCTTTATGCTCTCTCCACTCACGTTGTTTGTATCTTAAAGACTTGATTAGCTGTAAGTATTCGCATTCCAACCATTATTCATGTCAATTGATTTTGTGTCTTTATATGCCCTGTTTGTGAACAGAATTCCCACTCACCTGAACGAGTCTGTGATAGGTATGTCCCTGTCAGGCAAGGAGGAATTGGTAGGGCTAGGGAACCGTGGTGCACCAAAATAGTTTCTTTGTTGGTTAAAAAGAAAAAGGAGGCTTATGTTCGGATGAGACGTGAGCACTCGGGTAGTGCACTAGAAAGCTTTAGATTGGCTAAGAGGGAGTTGAAGAGCGAGCTTAGAAGGGCTAAAAGGGGACATGAGAAGACTTTGGCGGATAGGGTTAAAGAGAATCCTAAGGCGTTCTATAGGTATGTCAAGAACAGAAGGTTGGTTAGGGCAAGTTTAGGGCCAGTTATAGATGGCAGAGGGAAGTTATGTGTGGAACCGGAGGAGATTGGTGAAGCATTGAACCAATATTTCTCTTCGGTGTTCACGCAAGGGGACATGAATATAGCTGAGGAGGACACTGGGTTGCAAGGGAGTAGAATAGACAGTATTACAGTTGATAAGGAGGATGTGCAGGATATTCTGGAGGGTCTGAAAATAGATAAATCCCCTGGTCCGGATGGGATTTATCCAAGGATTCTCTGGGAGGCAAGAGAAGTGATTGCAGAGCCTCTGGCTCTGATCTTCAGGTCGTCGTTGGCCTCTGGTATAGTACCAGAAGATTGGAGGTTAGCGAATGTTGTCCCATTGTTTAAGAAGGGGAACAGAGACTTCCCCGGGAATTATAGACCGGTGAGTCTCACTTCTGTTGTCGGCAAGATGTTGGAAAAAATTATAAGGGATAGGATTTATAGTTATTTGGAGAGTAATGAATTGATAGGTGATAGTCAGCATGGTTTTGTGGCAGGTAGGTCGTGCCTTACTAACCTTATTGAGTTTTTTGAGAAAGTGACCAAGGAGGTGGATGGGGGCAAGGCAGTGGACGTGGTATATATGGATTTTAGTAAGGCGTTTGATAAGGTTCACCATGGTAGGCTTCTGCAGAAAATGCAGATGTATGGGATTGGGGGTGATCTAGGAAATTGGATCAGGAATTGGCTAGCGGATAGGAAACAGAGGGTGGTGGTTGATAGTAAATATTCATCATGGAGTGCGGTTACAAGTGGTGTACCTCAGGGATCTGTTTTGGGGCCACTGCTGTTTGTAATATTTATTAATGATCTGGATGAGGGTATAGTTGGGTGGATTAGCAAATTTGCTGATGACACCAAAGTCGGTGGTGTGGTAGACAGTGAGGAAGGGTGTCGTAGTTTGCAGGAAGACTTAGACAGGTTGCAAAGTTGGGCCGAGAGGTGGCGGATGGAGTTTAATGCGGAGAAGTGTGAGGTAATTCACTTTGGTAGGAATAACAGATGTGTTGAGTATAGGGCTAACGGGAGGACTTTGAATAGTGTGGAGGAGCAGAGGGATCTAGGTGTATGTGTGCATAGATCCCTGAAAGTTGGGAATCAAGTAGATAAGGTTGTTAAGAAGGCATATGGTGTCTTGGCGTTTATTGGTAGGGGGATTGAATTTAGGAGTCGTAGCGTTATGTTGCAACTGTACACAACTCTGGTGCGGCCGCACTTGGAGTACTGTGTGCAGTTCTGGTCCCCACATTACAGGAAGGATGTGGAGGCTTTGGAGAGGGTGCAGAGGAGGTTTACCAGGATGTTGCCTGGTATGGAGGGGAGATCCTATGAGGAGAGGCTGAGGGATTTGGGATTGTTTTCGCTGGAAAGGCGGCGGCTAAGAGGGGATCTTATTGAAACATATAAGATGATTAGAGGTTTAGATAGGGTGGATAGTGATAGCCTTTTTCCTCTGATGGAGTAATCCAGCACGAGGGGGCATGGCTTTAAATTGAGGGGGGGTAGTTATAGAACCGATGTCAGGGGTAGGTTCTTTACCCAGAGGGTGGTGAGGGATTGGAATGCCCTGCCAGCATCAGTAGTAAATGCGCCTAGTTTGGGGGCGTTTAAGAGATCCGTAGATAGGTTCATGGACGAAAAGAAATTGGTTTAGGTTGGAGGGTCACAGTTTTTTTTTTTAACTGGTCGGTGCAACATCGTGGGCCGAAGGGCCTGTTCTGCGCTGTAATGTTCTATGTTCTATGTTCTATGAAGGGGCTTGGAGCTCCAAAAGCTTGTGTGGCTTTTGTTGCCAAATAAACCTGTTGGACTTTAACCTGGTGTTGTTAAACTTCGTACTGTGTTTACCCCAGTCCAACGCCGGCATCTCCACATCAGGTTATTATTTCCCATGCTTAGCTCTTCCCTTTGTCATTCTTACTCGCTCGGTATAGGTGTTAATGTTGTGGCGGGGGGTTGGTGGGAGGCGGCAGGGGGCGGGGGGGGGGCGGGGGGGGGGGGGGGAGATAGTGGTGGCGGTGGCGGTGGGTTGGGTTGCCGTGCTGAAGATTTCAAATCATCAGAATGCATCATCACAAGTGCTCCCTTTACAAGGACTGGACACGAGCCCATTGAGTTCTTATGTGAACTAACTTGCCAGCAACAGCATATGCTGATGGGTAAATACAGCTCAGTGTAGGTTGGGTACCTTCCGCAATTTCAGGTGTACAAATCGTTCTTTCATGCGGCCGTTACCCGTCGTAAAATCAAAGAATCCCTGCAATGCAGAAAGAGGCCATTCAGCATATCGAGCCTGCTCCGACAACAATCTCAACTGGATCCTATTCCCGTAACTCAAAATATTTACCTGCCAGACATATTCCCTGAATCGTTCCATTTTAAAACACTGGCGTGCAATTGATAGACTTCCACATTGACAGAAGTTCTGAAAAGACAGAAACACGAGCCGGTGTTGCAGTCCTTTAAACCTTTAACGTGGGTTGTTCTGTTGCTCGTAATGCAAAATATGAAAATGCCCAGTTATTACCCACTTTTGCTTATTTTTCTATGCCTTGGCAAAAATGAATGTAATCTGGAGAGATGTGCAAAAGCGAGTAATCAAGCCACCTAAATAATTGTTTGGAAAAGTTTTTTTTTTCAAAGAATTATATTGATGTGAAATGTTCTGCATGTCTTTGATAATGAGGATACAAAACCAATTTTTTTTTTCATGACCAGAGCAACGTTCAAATATTCCGACACATATTGGTAGGGCGAGATTTTTTTAATTATTTGACTTGCACTCGTCCTCTTAAGTACAACCATTTCAAATTCCAACTGATGAGAATGGAATTTAAGTTTGATCGGGACAAGAAAAAGAGCAGCACTTTAAGTACCGTGAATGCACATCATTAGATGGTCTGTTCAGTACATCCTCGTCACGTTTATTTAAATGATATACCATCGTGGATTTATTAATTTTAAGCTACAAACTTGAGACATATTTTTGTATGTCCAAGTGATGTTCAAGAAATGGATAGGATAAACTTTCTCAGCGTGCAATCGGAAAATAAAGGGAAAAAATTAAAACTGAAACTCTATGAACGTGACAATGCAGAACGCGGTGGAGGCTTGGATGTTAAACTCTGAACCCGTAGGTTTCTCAGGGTAACCTCAAAAAGAAAACGTCACATTGTACCGAATCAAAGACTTCAAGGCCGATGCTATTTGTGAAATAGGCAAAAGTTTCATGATGCTCCTCTTAAACATTTCGTGAGACATAACTGCCATCAATCTATGGCTTTTGTCCCATGCTTCCATAGTTATTTTTCTTTGTTTCCTTCAGAAAACGATCTGGTATTTACTCAGGCATAATTGCATGCACAGGATAATACAAAAAAGATTCCTAAGTTGTAAATAGGGAAGATACAACTGCTGGCTATTGCACACATTGACAGACATCGCTCTGCTATTCAATTGTACAGTTCGAAAGTTTGGAAGAAGACCTCCGAAACTGATATCAAATATTTCATGGATGTTACAGTACTCTGCAAAAATATTGTACATATACATCCTCGAGGCGGATTCAATCATGATAACGGAATGATACCGTAAAATAAATGACCAGGGATGAATAAAAAACGCGTGGAACAAAGGAGGACAAACACATTCAATGTCTAGAAGTCCAAGACTTCTACTTGATCGTGGCAGATGTCCAACTAATAGAAGAGTTCTATTAGTTGGACATCTGCCACGATCAAGTAGAAGTCTTGGACTTCTAGTAGTTGCCAATTTCTTAAGTGGGAATTCGATTACTGTTTTAATGTTTCAAGTGCACTCTTTTTATGACAATTTTATAACAATGAATCGAACAACGTTGAATTTGTTTTCAGCTATCCAGCGGCTCATGGCCTTGGTCGCACCATGCTGTGTCTGAAGAGAGTTTCCTCATTTTACATTAGAATTTGTTACTGCTAAATTCTACGACTTGCAATTTTCCAATCAAATTTATGAGACATGAATTTGCACTCATATAAACCATGCTAACTGTCCCTAATCAGTCCTTCCCTCTCTCGCTGCCTGTACATGCTGTCTCTCAGAATACCTTCAAACAACATACCCACTACAAATGTGAGGCTCACCGACCTGTTGATCCCATGATTTTCCTTGCAGCCCTTTCTAAACAAAGGCACAACATTTGCCACCCTCCAATCTGCAGGCACCTCACCTGTGGCTGTCGATGATTCAAATATCTCTGTTACGGGACTCTCAAGTTCATCGCTAGCCTCCCACAATGTCCTCGACTGCACTTCATCATGTCCCTGGGATTTATTTACCTTGGTGCGCTTTAAGATTTCCAGCACCTCCTCCTTTGTTATACGTACACTTTTCAGGATATCACTATTTATTTCCCCAAGTTCCCTATCATCCATGCTTTTGTTCAACAGCAAATACCGATGAGGAATAATTATTTCGGATCTGACCCATCTCTTGTGGATCCTTAAGAGGCCGTACTCTGTCTCTAGTTATTGCTTTGCCCTTTATGTATTTGTAGAATTTCTTTGGATTCTACTTTGCCTTATCTGCCAAAGCAATGTCGTGTCCCGTTTTTGCCCTCCCAATTTCTCTCTTAACTCTATGGCTGCACCTCTATACTCTTCAAGGAATCCACTTGATCTAAACTCCATGCCCTGCTCATCTCTCTTCTTCTTGACCAGGGCCTCAATATCCCAAGTCAGTCAGGGTTCCCTTCTCCTACCAATGTTGCCCATCGCTCTAAGAGGAATGTGCTTAGCCTGAACCCTTGTTAATACAAGTTTGAAAGTCTCTCACTCACCAGACGTCCCATACCCTGCCAATAGAACCCCCAATTAATTTTTGAAAGTTCCTGTCTCATGCCATCAAAATGGGCCGTGGCCCAATTTAGAATTTTAAATTTTGGGCAAGACCCATTGTTCTCCATAGCTGTCTTAAAATTAATGGGATTATGGTCACTGGTCGAATAGTGATCCCTCACTCACGCTTCTGCGACCTGCCCTTCCTTATGTCCCAAGAGGATGTCAGGTTTTGCCCCCTCTCTAGTCGGACCATCCACATACTGAATGAGAAATTGCTCCTGTATACATTCAACAAATTTCTCTCCATCCAAGCCTCTAATAGTATGCCTGCCCCAGTCAATGTTGGGAAAGTTAAAATTCCCTACTATTACCACCCTATTGTTCTTGGAGTCATCTGTAATCTCCTTACATATCTGCTCCTCAATTTTTCGTTGACTATTTGCGGGCCTATAGTACAATCTATCAAAGTGACCTCTCCCTTCTTATTTCTCAGTTCTACCTAAATAGACTCAGTGAGCAAACCCTTGGATATATCCCCTCTCAGTATTGCTGTGATGTTTTCCCAAATGAAAATTGCAACAACCCCTCCTCTCTTACCTCCTGTGTTATCTTTCCTCTCGCATCTGTACCCTGGAACATTGAGCTGCCAGTCCTGTCCCTCCCTTAGCCATGTTTCAGTAATAGTCTCCCTTAGCCATATGTCAGTAATAGCTATAATGTTCCAGTCCCATGTACCCATCCATGCCCTGAGATCATCTGCCTTGCCCGTCAACCCTCTTGCATTGAAATAAATGCAGTTTAATGTTGACTTCACTTCCTCCCTGCTCTGCGTTTGCCTGACTTGCCTGGTACTCGGATTACTGACACTGCCTTTACTATTTAATGTGCTCATTAACATCTATGCTGTCCCCAGCATTCTCTTCCGTCTCCCTACTGCTTTGGGTCCCACCCCTTTGGCAAACTAGCTTAAAGCCTCTCGAGTGGCTCTAACAAATCTCCCCGCCAGGATATTAATCCCCCTCCAGTTCAGGTGTAACCCTTGCACAGGTTACCCCTTCCCAAGAAAAGATTCCAATAATCCACAAATCCAAATCACTGCCCACTGCAGCAGCTCTCAAGCCACGCATTCATCTGCCTAATGTTCATATTCCTACTCTCACTGGCAGGTGGCAGTGGCTTTAGTCCAGAAATTACTACCTTCGAGGTTCTGCACATTAACCTTCTGCCTAAGTCTCTATTCACTCTTCAGGACCTCGTCGCTTTTCCTATCTATGTCGTTGGTAGCAATATCAACAACGACCTCTGGCTGCTCACCCTCCCTTAAGAATGTTCTGCAACCGCTCAGAGACATCCTTGACCCTGGAACCAAGGAGGCAACACGCCATCCTGGAGACTCGATCGCGGCCACAGAAACGCCTGGCTGTGCCTCTAATTAGCGAGTCCCCTATTACTACTGCTCCCTTGCTCGTTGCCCGACCCTGCTCAATAGCAGAACCAGGTGTGGCGCTACAGGCGTGGCTGCTGCTGGTTTCTTCCCCTGAGATGCTATTCCCTCTCAACAGTCTCAAAATGGTATACCTGTTTGAAAGGGGAGTAGCCACAGGAGATTCTTGCACTACCTGCCTGTCTGTCCATCTACCTGACTGAATCTGTGGTGTGACAATCTCCCTATCACACTCGCTTCCCACTGTATGCTCCTCAGTGTGTCCATCTGCTGCCCCAACCGAACAATGCGGTCTGTGAGGATGTGCAGCTGGACACACTTCCTACATACAAAGTTGCCAGGGAGACGAGATTGCTCTCTTATTTCCCACATCTGTTGGGAAGAGAATACCACTGCCCTAACTGCCATACTGACCATATGCAAGTAAAAGATTAAAACAATCTCCATTCACCTTTCCCTTGTTTGTGGTCCTCACCGTGACTTTCTTTTCGTTAGAGGATCAGATAGGGAGGGGAGCACTGATGTCCTGTTCGGGGTTGAAATGTCCCTTTTCAAGAACTCCACCACAGTCTTCTGTTGGGCGCTTGCCTTCACTCAAACACGGAGGTTATCTTCCAGAATTTCACCTTCTGGTGGCAGTGACTGCAGCTATGCAAATCGTCCCCGCAACAACCAATCAGTGTCGCCGCTATGCTGTCCTACTGACAAAAAACAATGGAAAAGCGAATGAAGAAATGAAGAAGCCATCGCCTAGGGCCTCGCAACAGTTGAAAGAATGGTACACATTTTGTACCAATTAGTGCCGTCTTTTCCCCTAGGTCCACATTTAAGGAACACAGATAGGAAGATGATTCTCGCGCGACAGATTTCAGAGGTACGAATGAATGCCGCCATGGGAAATTTTGCAACGACGGATTGCTCAAAACCGACAAAATCGACTTTTTCCCCAAAAATAGCGGCAACATGTGACGGGCAAGTGTGAATATTTGAAGAAAGAAGAATAATAGGCAGCAGAACTTCAGCTGAAATTCATTTAAGGGAAAATACGACTGCGGCCTGCAATGCATTGTAAAATATAACAAACGCACTGGTGATCCTTTCAGCAGTGTTGATAAAGTTCCCGAAAAGTGTGCTTTTTGTTTAAGAGGAAAATGTACAGTTGATGGTGTTCATAAGCATCTGCGAGGCCCGAGGTGATGGCTTCTTCATTTCTTCATTCGCTTTACCATTTTTTGTGTCTGTCGGACAGCATAGCGGCGACGCTGATTGGTTCATAAGCATCTGCTGCCGCTCTCCTTCAAAGAAGAGGTTAACAGTCTGTAACGGGGAGCTCAATGTCATATACATTGTGCCTCGTACACGCTGCCTCAACTGTGCGTCAATAGTGGAGGGAGCGCATGTTTATGGTGGTGGGTGGGGCAGCGATCAATCCAGTTTTTTTTTGCGTAGATGGTGCCGAGATCTTGTTGAGCGTTATTGGAGCCTGACACATCAGAAACATTGCCTGTTATCTTTCACATTTCTCATTTATGCTTCTCAAAAGTGGCGACGCTTCGGGAGAGTCAGGAGGTGACCTTCTCGCCGACTAATCTTTCTTTCAACTCAATGAATAAAGAAACACATTTAGTTGCATGTTGAGTTTCTACAATATATAACGACCTGGTACTTCGGCAGGACGTTTATGAGAAGTGCAGTAAGTAAAAATGACCATATGTAATTACATTTCTGTTAACGTCTGCGAGGTTCCTTTAGATAGGAGGTGGAAGAATTGTTTTGTTTTCACTTCCGTTTACAAGATAATGGGTGGCATGGGCAGAGTGGATGGTCAGGTGATCTACCAGTAGAAAAGTCAGCATGGGTTTAGATTGCGTGGGGAAATGTTTAGAGGAGAAGTGCGAGGCGAGTTTTCAAACAGAGGGTGGTGAAGGTCTGGAACGTGCTACCCCAGGAGATGGTTGGAGCACGTTCGATAGAGCATTTAAGGGGCACCTAGGTGAATACATGAATAGGATCGGAATGGAAGGATAAGGACCCGGTAGTGCATAAAGTGTTAATTTAGCCAGCCATCATGATCGGCGCAGGCTTGAGGGGCTGATTGACCTGTTCCCGCGCTGTATTGTCCTTTGTTCTTTATTATATCGGCACTCCTGGGATCATGTATTAGAGACCATGAGATAGCCTTCGTTAACATTATCCCTAATTCTGTCAGATTGTGGGACCGAGGGTTGTGGCAGAACAGTATGCAACCGGGAATTTGTAGATCTTGGAATTCTCAAGAAATATCGTCGACGTCATAAAGTCTCCTGGATTTTCGTCAAAGCTGGACAAGAAAACCAACTGCTTGTTATTATCTGCAAATTCACCTCCCGCCTCCCCCCGGCAGCTGATTGTCAGTACACTTACATTTTAACACTACGTGAAAGAGTTGTCAAGAGTGGAAAGGGCACAGCATATAATCTGGGTGTTGGACTTCATTGTCTACCAGGAAGATTAGCTCGGTAACAATACGTTTGTCTCATCCAGAAAGAATGTTTGATGACATTGCTACAATACAGGGCAGACGACAGGTGACAAGAGAGCAAAAACGATTGAATGCGTTTTATGACCTCATTCTCACCGGTCTAAATGCCGTTGATGTAACTATCCATGGAAATTGTAATTAATTGTGACCACTTTACAGCCTCTGTGAGGATGGAGGACCGACGTCATCAAAGTATACACCCCGACTTGTACAGAGGGAAGCATTATGAACCTACTAATTAGGGCATTATGAACCTACTAATTAAGGATGTTGCCGGGACTTGAGAAGCTGAGTTACAGAGAGAGATTGAATAGGTTGGGACTTTATTCCCAGGAGCGTAGAAGATTGAGGGGAGATTTGATAGAGGTGTATAAGATTTTGATGTGTATAGATAGAGTGAATGCAAGCAGGCTTTTTCCGCTGAGGCGAGGGGAGGAAAAATCCAGAGGGCATGGGTTAAGGGTGAACGGAGAAAAGTTTAAAGGGAATATTAGGGGGGGCTTCTTCACGCAGAGAGTGGTGGGAGTGTGGAATGAGCTGCCGGATAAAGTGGTGAATGCTTTTAACATTTAAGAAAAACTTGGACGGGTTCATGGATGAGAGGGGTGTGGAGGGATATGGTCCAAGTGCAGGTCAGTGGGACGAGGCAAAAAATGGTTCGGCACAGACAAGAAGGGCCAAAAGGCCTGTTTCTGAGCTGTAATTTTCTATGGTTCTATGGCATAGGTCCAACAGTAACTGAAACTGCACATCACCGAGGCGCCATCGGCCAAGTGAAGAAGGATAATTGCACTCAGCCACAATAGTTCAGCTTAGTTCCTCCTCTCTGCAATTGCCGTCACACGAATGCGAACCCTGGTTCCAGGCCGACTGGACACGGCAGAGAGAAATACCAGGCGCATGGAATAACCAAATCACAGGAACACAAGTTGCAGAAGATGCCATTCGGCTCATCGAGTCTGCACCAACACGTGATAAGCACCCGATTTAGTCACATGTAGCAGCGCTTGGCCAATAGCCTTGAAAATTATGGCGCGCAGTGAGCTTTTCCAGGTATATTATAAAGTTGTGAGTCAACCAACTCCACGAACTTCCCAGGCAAATAATTTAAGACTGTCACCACTCTCCGAGGAAAAAGAACTTGGCTTGCAACACTCTAAACGTCATTCTCCTCACTTCCATCTTGTGTCGCCTCCTGTCTGCCCGATTCTCATAATGCTGTACACCTTGATCAAGCATATCCTCAGTCTTCTTCTCTCCAGATAGCAGTGCAACTCTGTGCAACCTGTCTTCAAAACTTAGATGTACCATGCCAGGCAATACTCTGGTGAATCGACTTTGCACCACCCCCCCCCCCCCGCCCCACCCCCGCGTCCTGTGAAATCAATGCGGCGACCAGAACTGCACACAAAAAGTCAACTGTAGCCCCATAAAAGTTTAATTCAACTCCAACATGGTCACATATATCTTTTAATTTACGCCTCCGTAATTGAAGGCAATTGCCCCATATACACTTTTGAACACGCCACTAGGATGCTTATCCATCCTTAGTGATCCATGGACAAACACTCCATTGTCCGTTTTTTCTTCAGAACTTCCCAGTGTCATGCAGCTCATGGAATGATTCTTTGTCATATTCGTCCTTCAAAGCACAGTCGCCTCACACTTTTAAAGCTTAAATTCCATCTGCCAAATGTCAGCACATTTGATCATCCCCTCGATATCTACCAATAGCCCAAGACCCTCCACCTCACTATTAAACACCAGACCAATGTCTGCATCATCTGCAAACTTGCGGATACGCAACGTACTCAGCAATTTCATTTATATCAATGACGAATAATAGGGGACCCAACAAAGATCCATGTGGTACGCCATTGGGCACTGGCTTCCAGTCACTGAAGCAGCATTACGCCGTCACCCTCTTTCTCCAAGAACTCAGATAATTGTGAGTTCACGTTACTAAAGTATATTCTATCCGATTTGAATTTCCCTTCTTTATAAGTCTGCCATGTGGGATCTTATCAAAGGCTGTGCTAAAATTCACGTAGAATACATCAACTGCATTACCTTCAGCTACATACTTGCTCATTTCCTCAAAAAAATCAATCAAATTTGTTCGGCATGCCCAATCTCAGGCAATGGCATGCTGACTATCCCTGACCAACCCTCGCTCTCAAATTGGAGATATACTCTCTCCTTTAGAACATTGTCCCATAGAGTCTCTGCACCTAACGTGAGACGAGCTCGTCTGAAGTCTGTTGGATTATATCTAGAACCCTTATTAAATATCACAGATAAATCAACTGTTCTCTAGTATTCTGGCATCTCCTCTGTATCCTGGAAAGAATTCAAAATTTGGAACAGAGCCCCTGTCATATCTTCCCTTGCATTTCACAGCACGCTGGGAGAAAATTCATTTGTACCTGAAGATTTGTCCAATTTAAGCGTACCAATAAGAATATCGCATTCCCTGTCCCTATGTTTCATACGTCATTTTCATGTTGTTGGGTGAAGACTGACGTGACATGTTTGTACAACACTTTTCCAATGTCCTGTGGCTCCTCTCATAACTTAGCTGCTTTGTCCTTGTTGGATGCAATTCTTTACCTTGATATACTCTTCTCATGATTATACGTATGGAACATATTTTCATTTTCTCTAACTTTATCAGCCGAACATTCCAAATGTCTTCTTTCTTTTTGTAATTGTTTCCTTTAGTCTCACACTGCTGTCCCTTTGTTCCTCTAATTTCTCCTCTGATTTGCTCACCCGCATCTGGTATAAAGGTTCACTTTCCTTCTCACCGATTCCTGAATACCTCTCCTCATCAATAGTTCTGTGAACTTCTTATTCCTTCCAATCAATCGAGAGGGAACATGGTCCTGTGTCCTCTCCACTTCCATTTTGAACGCCCCCCCCCCCACCCCCGCACGCACTTTTGTTCTGCAGATTTCTCCACAAGGAGCTGTTCCGAGTTTACCTTGGCCTGATATTGTATTGCATTCCAAAATCTGAAAAATATTGTTCAGCAAATTGTCTACTTTTTTGACCATAGCTTCATGAAATTGCAACATATTTTGGTCGCTATCGCCAAAAAGATCTCCGATCACTGCGTCAACGACCTTTCCAGATTAATTCTCCAGAAGTAGGTCCAGTGCTGCCAGTCCCTCATTGGATGCTTGGCAAATTAACCATAAACCTTTTCATGTGCAAAATTCAAGGAAACCACTCCAACCCAGGTCCTTAACACTCTGCCTGTCCCAATTAATGTAAGGAAAATTGAAACCACTTAATATCATACCCCTTTGTTGTTTCTAAATGCCGCCAGGAATTGCTCCTCAATTTCCCACTGAATATATGGGGTTATGCAATGAAAAACGAGCAATATGACTGCAGCATACTTGTTCCTAAAGTCTACCCATAGCGTCGTTTGATGTCCCCTCCAAGATTTCAACTCTCTGTAACGCAAGGTAAGTCCATGCCAAAGTCTGAGAGCAGCAGGGAAGAAGATGTTCTGGAGTCGGTTGGAACGTGACCTCAGATTTTCTATCAATTTCCCGAAGGACGAAAGTGGAAGAGGGAATATCCGTGGTGCGTGGAGTCCTTAATTATGCTGGCTGCATTGCCGAGGCAGCGGGAAGTATAGACATAGTCAATGAATGGGAGGCTGGTTTGCGTGATAGATTAGGCTACATTCACGACCTTTTGTAGTTTCTTGCAGTCTTGGGCACAGCAGGAGCCATACCATGTGCATAGATCCCTGAAAGTTGGCACCCAGGTTGATAGGGTTGTTAAGAAGACATACGGTGTGTTAGCTTTTATTGGTAGAGGGATTGAGTTACGGAGCTATGAGGTCAGGCTGCACCTGTACAAAACTCTGGTGCCTCCGCACTTGGAGTATTGCGTACAGTTCTGGTCGCCGCATTATAGGAAAGATGTGGAAACATTGGAAAGGGTGCAGAGGAGATTTACCAGGATGTTGCCTGGTATGCTGGGAAGATTGTATGAGGAATGGCTGAGAGACTTGAGGTTGTTTTCGTTAGAGAGAAGAAAGTTAAGAGGTGACTTAATAGAGGCATATAAGATTATCAGAGCATTAGATAGGGTGTATAGTGAGAGCCTTTTTCCTCGGATGGTGATGGCTAACACGAGGGGACATAGCTTTAAATTGAGGTGTGAGAGATATAGGGCAGATGTTAGAGGTAGGTTCTTTATTCAGAGAGTAGTAAGGGCGTGCAATGCCCTGCCTGCAGCAGTAGTGGATTCGTCAACATTAAGAGCATTCAAATGGTTATTGGGTAAACATATGGATATTATTGGAATAGTGTAGATTAGAGGAGCTTTAGATATGTTTCACTGGTCGGCACAACATCGAGGGCCGAAGGCCCTGTACTGCGCTGTAATGTTCTATGTTCTATACCAAGCTGTGCTACAGCCAGAAAGAATGGTGTCTATGGTGCATCTGTAAAAGTTGGTGATAGTCATAGCTGACATGCCAAATTTCCTTAGTCTCCTGAGAATGAAGAGGCGTTGGTGCGCTTTCTTAACTATAGTGTCGGCATGGGAGGGCCAGAGCAGGTTCCTGGTGATCTGGACACCTAAAAACGTGAAGCTCTCGACCCCAAGCCATGCGTTCATCTGTGCTGCTCCTTTATTTCCCTGTACGCTCGGTCGTATCACTCGGTTTAATCCCTGTCTTGCAACTTAAGAGGTCCTTTTTTTAGCCTTCTGCTTAACAATCTGAAGTCCTGATGCAAGAACTCATCCTTATTTCAACCTTTATCACCAGTAACAAAATGTGCAATGGTCTCTGCCGTATCACTCTCACCGCCTCAAAATTCCCTGCAACCGTTCAGTGACACTCAAGATACTGGCATCAGGCACCTAAAACACCACCCTGGAGTTACGTTGACTACCATGCGAGCGCATACTGAATATAGAGTTCCCTATTACTCCTGCGCTTCCACTCTTCTTTCTGTCCGAGCTGGACAGGCTGCTTGTGTTGCCAAAAGCTTGTCTCTCTCGACACTCACTGGATGAACCAGCACACTTATCAGCCACAAATTTGAACATCGATGTGTGCGTGGATACCTCGGGGACACCCGAACGACCTGCATGTTTCCCTCCTCAAGTCGCTTCAGTTGGTGTGAGGACTTTTCTAACCAGGCTATCCACTATGCATTCTGCCACATGAATTGTGATCTGGAGATGCAGGCGTTGGACTGGGGTAAACAAGTTAGAGTTTTAACAACACCAGGTTAAAGTTGAACATGTTAAAATAAACCTGTTAGACTTAAACCTACAATAAACCTGTTAGACTTTAACCTGGTTTTGTTAAAACTCTTCCATGAATTGTGCAGAAACCTCCTGGCTGCCCTTCCAACTATGCTAACCAAACTTACAGAGGCTGCAGCTGTATACAAATTTTGCGCACATGCTTGGCCCAGGCACCGTATATGCAGCGTGCTTCGCAGAACGTGCAAAAATAATTAAAGCAGGCCTTTGACATCTCCTGTCGTGATTAAATCATTTAAATATAACAGTTTGGAAAACTTGACAAAATAAAAGAAACTATACAAATCCCGACCATTGCTTAAATTATGAATTTCAATTTCAAAATACCACCAGGATTTACCGATCAGCTGCTCCCGTTGGTACCACATCACTTTCTGAACTCTGAACTCGCCTCGGAATGCCCCACTCTGTCCCTGTACTCCCACCGATTTAATTTGTCGCTGCCACTGAAAACTATTAGGGTTACTATATCTCTGCGATGCAGAGCGCAAAAGCTAACTGTAAGAGATGTCTCCGAGGATATCGCCATCTTCAATGATAGGACAGCGAAGCAAATGCCAAGGCTGTAGTATTTACAACAATGATTTGGCAAAGTGTCGAGTGCATGATTCATCTGAGTCTCTATGTAAGATGCCTTGCATATGCAGTCTCCAAGCACTTCGATTTACATCACATTATTGCATAAATGCCTTAAGCTACAGCATACTTTAAAGCTTGTGTCCCATGCCAGCTTTCCAGCAATGATACTGAATGCACGAGAGAAGGGCCGTCTGTACATTTTGCCAAGATTTTCCAACACAGGTAGAACCTCAGTAGCAAGAGGACTATGCGGAAAAGTGCACAGGTATGATTTGTTCACGAAAAGTGCTCTTCCAGAGATCTCTCCATGAGACTGCATTCGATAATCAGCCACATGGTGAAAGGATTTGTGGACAATTCAATAAGTAACACAAATTCAGCAATAATTAGTTAATTATCGCTCTATTGCGTATGCAAGAATCCTACTCAGCTGCTGACTGCAAGTCAGCATTGGTCCGAACATTGAATAAGAAACTGGACTGTGTGATGAGGACGATTTCCCTTCTTATCAAAGAGACATTTGAGGACAGATATGGAATCGGAAAGCTCGAACAGATATGCAGACAATGTGAATAAGTGGAAAAAAACTCTCACCAAGTTGAATTCTTATCTTACAGAAAGGAGGATTTTTTTGGAGGTCAATCACTTCTGCTGAGGAAGTTAATTCCACAAGATAACTTCGGTAGCCCAACCGTAAACGGCTGTTTCTTCAATTATCTGCGTGCATCATGCAGTCAGAAATGGGATTGTTCGTGGCTGATTAAACAATGTTCACCATTATTCTTAACTGGCTACCCTTGGCCACTGGCAGAAATTTACATTGAGAGCGCATATTGTTTGGCAATGAGCGACTCCACCAAAGGAAAATAAAATCATCCTTTTTCTCATAAAATGAAACAAGCATCGCTTAGCCACACATTATCAAAACCTGGGGATAACCATTGACTAGAAATTGGAAAGAATCATCTGATAATTACCATGGCCAGAAGAATAGGTCAGACGCTTGGAATATTTACACTAATCGTTCATCACCAAAACCTGTCAACCAATTGCTGGGCAAAATTCCTGTGTGACGCAATATTCTCCATATGTCCAAATGAATTCATGAAGTTACAGTTCAAAATGTTCGACACTATCCAGGAGAGGAAAGACTGAGCACTTTGCAACCAATTGGCTACCTTAAATGTTCACCCCTCCCCCACGAGTGCACATTGTCAAAAGCGTGTCACATCTACAAGTGGCATTACAACAACGTGTCAAGTCACGTTCTACAGTATCTTCTAAAATCGTGACCTGCACAACCTTAAAGGACAAGGGCAACAGATTAATGGGCACACCAACAGCTTGCACGTTTTCTTGCAAGTCACACACCATTCTGAAATGGAGCTATTGTTCCTTCATTCTCGCCAGGTTACCTTCGTGGATCTCTATTGCTAACAGCATTCTGGGTGAACTTAAACTACTTGGAATGCAACGATTTTAGAAGCTAGTTTACCACCACACCCCCTAATGGGAAAGGACGATGCACAATAGAGACAAACCTAACCAGCGATGAAGAAAATATGTGATAGAACAAAAAGGTTAAAGTTATTGATTATCGCATTATAGCCTTAAAATCATTTTTCTTTCCTATCTCCCTAATCATTGACTCCTTTGTGGATCAAAAGTATGAACAGATCAATCAACATGCTATATAAACCAGTCCCCACTCCTATCCGAGCAAGACAATTCACATGTTGAACAACTGCCTGGATAAAGAAACCCCAATAAATCCCTGTTTTAAATGAAATTCGCTTAACCTCCGAACACTGCATCTGAGGTCGAGATTCCCCCTGCAGCCACCCTGTATCGACATGAAGTATCTTGTCAGCATTTTTCCAGAAAAACCTCAAAATGTAACCAGATTCATGTAGTTAACCTGTTATCCTGCGAAACAGCAGACACTACAGGCCAAAACATCTTCCAATTAATTCAGAAGACAACGTCAATGGCGTTTCAACCTATGTTTAACTTTCTGAAATTAAAATTCTTTCTCATGTTAGCAGACCAAAGCTGAACAGATCAGTCAAGGTTCCCCTCACTGCCTTCTACATTTGCTGTAATAATTCCGTAAATTGAAAGTCTCCCCCGATATGGTGCACAGCTACCTTGTATATGCACTTAAAACTCTCTTTCTCTCCCTCACTTTCTATTATACTCTACACATCTGTGTCTGACCTAATGTATTCATCGAAGTGGTTTTCTGTAAGAACCGTTTAGTTTATTGCAGAGGACGTGGCCACTTTGCCAACCAAAAATGAGACCAACCTCGCCTAATTACACTTTCCAGATTTTGCCTCAAAGCACTGCCCTTTACGGCACGTGAGGTGCTTATCCATATGAAACATAATGAGTTAAGGCTGGCTGTGTCTTCTATTCTTTCAGACAGTGAGTTCAAGACACCTTCTAGATTCTCTTTGAGAAAACTATACCCTGCAATCATTCGCCCAGTTGTGGCATTCTCGTCAACATTGTGACTGGTCCATCTAAGGTGAATAGCTCCTTCACATTAATTCTGTCTAGAACTCCCACAATTGTATACATCTCAATCAAACATCCCCTCAGCATCTTTTGTTCCAAGGAAAATAGTTTCAGTCCATCCAATATTTCCCCACAGTTTTTTTGTTTTGCCTACCTCCTGCACATGCTCGTGAATCTCGTCTGTGTTTTCTCTGGTGCAATCTGATGAATTGGCCAGAACATCAATATGTCACAATATTTCATCCTTTTGCATATATCCACAAATTGCTGAATGAGTCAATTCATTTAAAAGTTTATTCAAATGATGTAAATGAGGAAAGACTCACTGAATGCCTAATATCCGTTTTGTAAAGAGAAGATGCGCTATTAATGCACAGCAGAATTGCGCAGAACCAAAATAATCCACTACAGCATCCCTCTCAAGCCCAGTGCATGTTGGACAGCACATCTTTCCGTGGGACTTCCGTGGTGTGCAAACTTCTTGGACATCTCATTTGGCACATCTGCAACTTTGTTATCACATAACCTCAGCGCCTCTTGCTAATAATTCCTAATGGACAAAACATACCTGCCTAACTAGCAACAAGCACACCAGATCACAAAATCAGAAGAAAAATATCGTAATTTAAATTGCTGTTTTGTTTAATGTTGGATTCCACTTAACGGTCCACAATTGTTTATTCCAAAGGTCTTTCTTCATGCCTTCACGCTCTGTATTAGCATCGAGCAGAAGCGTTTCGTGCCAAACACACGGTTGGTGTCATCAAACAATCAAATGTCTGACCCGAGGATTAAATAAATTACATTATTGGAGCAGCATCTTTGCAGATTTTGTTTCAGAAGTGCTCAAGTTCAGAAATAAATACTCAGGAGCAAGTTATATTTTCTCCCAGTCACCCTTTGCTCAACGAAAAGCTGACAGGAGGACCAACTCCTCCACAGCTGCACCAAATCTGCTGCTTCTGTTTTCGAAGCGGGACACCGCCAAATGCTTTTTTTCAATCGGATGTGTATAACACATGGTACGAATGACCTTTCTGATGAGGTGTACATAAAGGAATTCGTTTTTCCTCTCACAGGAAAGTAAGGAGACTTTTGTAGCCCACCCGTATGCAGAAAGAACCTCCAGTTAGTGGCGTTTTCTGCCACTGCCCAGTATGACAGTAATTATTAAAAATAATGATTTACTTTCAGGTCGCACAGTTTGCCTGTTTAATTATATTTTTGCGATCTGTTGTCTGAAGTCTTCACTGCACTTTAGCAGTGTTCATGACACCATGACCTCGTGCGTGAGAAGATGAATGTAACAAGCAAAACAACTTCGGAAATATAGTGATTGAAATAATTATTTTCTGAATTAATGTTGCATTTTTCTCATTGAAGAAGAACAGATGGAAGGAACAGAAGCAGGTGAACGAGCTATTGGTACAAATAAAAATGTGTAATCCGACCAGATGACATTTTATAAAAGAAAAGAACACACCTGTCATTGGATTTGTAAGTTCTTCGGTGAGGTTTGATTTTTAAGTTAACAAATATGCATAAGGCGTTTCTGCCTCGAGAAAATGACAATTCGTTCAATCAATTGTCAATAATCCGCCAACGCTGCTCGCCAATTTTTCTGAATTTGTGGATGGAATCTACCTCCCGAAATTCTGGAGGTGAGTTAAACAGGGAGGAATTCACCGCTGTCAATCTTCCCTAACATTGAGCAAAATTTCTAATGTACGTAAGGTAAATGGGATTGCTTCAAAGCAACGAGCGACAATGGAAGATTTGTGTTAATAGCGTAGAGTAATCATGTTGTATCTATCATTCAATTTCTGCTATTTTTTGGCAACGATGCATTCACGACACTTACGATTAAAACTGATCCTCAGAAACAATTTGCAATTACCTTATAGATTGTCATATGCAGAATCGATTGATGAAAACAAATGAACTAGCGTCAGGAACTTGGTGACAGTAGGATTTTTAAAAAAGTTACTTCAAGGAATGTATGCTGATTCGTTGACAACTGCCAAAACGCTTGGTGGCTCACAAAATAAAAATTTAAAAATATATGTAGAAAAAGGAGAAAATAAGAGGAGTAGGACAGATATCACTTGGAGATTGGGCATGGCTCTGCTCATGCCATTCAATAAGCCGTTCCTGCTTCCCGTCCCTCCCCCCTACGCCCACCTCCCACCCCACTCCCGCGCCCATATTCCTTGATTCCCTTTGTCCCAAGAACCATATCTAACTCGTTCATTAAAAAAAATCAATGTTTTCAACCCAATAGCTTTCCCTGTTAAAGCGTTTCAGAGACGAATCTAGTGTACAGCAGGTGCAAGGCCCTGTCTGTAAAAGAATTACACCACAGCTTGTGGTGTGGTGTTGTCAGCATGATATCCAGGTGTTAGAATTGGGAGAAATGTTCGTAGCTTGTTGCTTCACTTGTGTAAATAAAACAGTAAGAAGTCTACACAACACCAGGTTAAAATCCAACAGGTTTATTTGGTAGCAAACGCCACTAGTTTTTGGAGCGTGCTGCTCCTTCGTCAGGGACCCAAACTCAATTTACAGAATAATGATTGGAATGCGAGCTTTTACAGCTAATCAAGTCTTAACCGTACAGACAATGTGAGTGGCGGGAGCATTAAGCACAGGTTAAAGAGATGTGCATTGAGTCCAGACAGGAAAGCTAGTGAGATTTTGCAAGCTCAGGCAAGTTGTGGGGGCTACAGATAGTGTGCCATGAACCCAAGGTGCCGGTTGAGGCCGTCCTCATGTGTGCGGGACTTGGCTATCAGTTTCTGCTCAGCGATTCTGCGTTGTCGTGTGTCGTGAAGGCCGCCTTGGAGAATGCTTAACCGAAGATCAGACTCCAGAAACTAAAACAACAGAGGGGGTTTCTGATCGCATATTTTCAATTGGGGAAAAGAAAAGGAGACACGGTTCCTATGCTCAGAACGATAACAAGATAGTTTGATGTCCGCAAGGTAGCATTTTAGGAATTCATGAGTAAATCACTGAACAACACCTCAACGCTAGTATTATCTTTCACAAGAACAACAAGTGGGAGGGAACAGGACCAAACGGAGATACGAGGAGAACATGCAAACTCCACACAGACAAAATTGTGCACAATCTTCGAGTTGCCGCCTAACCAATGTTTCTCCATGTCCCATCATTACATGCTGGATTTTGAATTCAAAACCTCACACAACAAAGGACAACATTCCAAAGATATTCTAATGACAGCAATCCTGTTTATTTCGGAGGATAACCCGCTATCCTGCCATCTTCAAGGAATTATAAATATGCACCCTAAAGTCCCTCACTTCCTCAACATGTTTGATAACTTTCAGTTGATTGCGTTTCCTCTTCCAACGATTTCGCACCCCAAATTCGTTATGGTACATTTTGCCGGATTGCACTCCATTTGCAACTCTGCTCCATAAAAATCCTTCTTAAAATTCTGGAGTCGACCGTTAGCTTCTTGACTATCAACTGCAGGACCAATTGCTGTACCACCTGTGCATTGCCCAATCCTGCGATCCAAAGTTGTGAAAAACTGACTAATATATAAAAAACCCAGCAACTACCACTGTTGAACATAATTGGAAAGTGTGTTTCATTCCTGAAACAATCCATCGACCGTTGGTACCTAATATTGTTTCCAAACTGTCACGTTCTCCTGTATTGGTCGAAATTTCATATGTATGACCTCGCTGACTGGTGGGTCATTGTGAAATACCTTCGGGGATCCATGTAGTCAATATCCAATGCACTGTCCCGATCACTCCTCTTTGCTACTTCCTATTTTTCTTTAGAAATTATTAAGACACGGTTTTCCCCTAACTTGACGATCCCTGAGCAATTGCCCCCTATGTAAGTGACAGTTCATCCTGTCTGTCGGATTCGTGTCCAGTATTCTGCTCACCACTGAAGGTAGAACGACGATCTACTGCTTTTTTTATCTACCTGGCACACTTAAATATTCATTATACAGCAGTTGCAGTTCTGTAGTTCAATCTTATATTACCGTTATCGAGTAAGTATTGGAAACTAATCTGCTGAGCATTTTTCCTCCCTGCCTGCATCCAGCAACCTGTAATTCACTCCGACTGCCCCCTGTTATGAATTGACGTTCAAGGACGGCAGTCCCACCAGTTCCACTTCTCTCATCTGTTCAGTTTGTTTGGTTGGCTAGGATTTTAAAATTCTTCTAGTATTATGTGCAACTATGATATCGAAGCATACATTTTGTGCGTTTCTCTCCCATGCTTATAAAAAATGCCCGGTCCTTTCATCGCTTTTCACGGGACTATAAGGTCAAATGCGTCCAAGAATTCCTCTTTACTGTAAGTAAAATATGGTGCTCTTACTTACAGGGTAATTTTGTACCAATTATATTCAGATGCACGTATCCACCTCATGCTCAAATGTAAAGTCTGTAAGAGGAAAACTATTATTTATGTCTGTTTGGACTCAAGCAACAGTCAAGCACAGTTATATGCATTTGATAAAATATAGTTTGTTTACATAAATAAGAACAGTAGTTGATTATGAACACACGTTTCAGACATTAATGATAAACGAACACTGACACCACGATTCAATTTGAGAATATCGCCGGAATTCTACCGTCTCTCGCACACCACGGAATCGGACCGGGCAGGGGACGGAAAACTGAAATGTCTGTTGACCCTGGCGGTACTATCCGGTCATGCTTGAGCGAGGCTGTAACTCCCGCTGTTCACGTATGTAAATTACATGTTCAAAATAGTAAAAGTGGTCTGTTTCCTTAGTTAATTGAGTTCCTGGAATTTAATATTCAGGCACTATGAAAAGGGTCTACCTATCCTGACCAGGTTAAGCAGCATGATAACCCATGTTAATCTTAGCCGATGTCATCAGATGACATGACATATCTTACAACTTTGTGGCTTTTTTAGCACAAATTACAGCAAACATGTCATCCGTTTTGCATTTTGCAGGCATTCACCGTTCAGCTTACACTTTATTTCTGTACTTGCACTTCGTGTGAACGTTAAAAACTGTAGTTACATTACAAACAACAAAACGCTATTGAATCTTTTTCGAATTGTCCCTGCGTTTATGAGGACATTTTCTTTGAATTAGTGCTTGTTTTCTTACTGTCAATTGCATTCGAAATAAAACCCAATCGACATTTAGATGCTTGGCACGTTGTAATAGTGGTTAACGCTGCTGCCTGAAAGCTCCAAGGACCAGAGATCAATTCCGGCCCTGGTTGGACAGACTGCACATTCTCATTGCGTCTGCCTGGGTTTCCTACAGGTGGTCGATATTCCCTCTTTTAACGATGTGCATGTTAGCTGAATTGGCCATGCTAAATTGTCCCTTAATTTACCCAGATGTGTAGTTTAGATCATTTAGCCATCGGAAATGTGTGGGGTTACGGCATAGGGCGGGGAAAGGGGCTAGGCATGGTAAACTGTCAGAGAGATGGTGGGACTCGATGGGTCGAATGGCCTCTTCTGCAGTGTAGGGATTCGATCATTTTAATGGTAAATGAATTTATTACAAATATATTTGAAGATTGGTTCCATGGCATGAACATTTTAGAACATTTTAAACATGCGTGGGTTGCTTGTGGTCGGCCTGTGAAGAAAGAGGATATATTGGCCTTTCTGTAAAAATCCATCACGAGCTCCTGGTGCCGATGTCAGTTACTCCTGCACACAATCACACTCATGAAATTTAAATGGGGTTCACAAGTAACCTGGGGGCAAACATAGTACAATATCAATGCAACACATTTTTAAAATTTTCTTTACAAAATGATACCTATACTTCTGTACAAATGGGAAATGTTTCTCTATTTGCAGCGGAATATATATATTCAAAACGTAATATATTCAATATAACTAGTTTAATGAAAAAACGGAGTCAGGAATTAAAACCAGGTCACCATTACTGCCAGGCACAGATCTCCGCTGCCCCAGCCTTACCTTCAGGCGACATATTGGAAAGCTGATTATGAAAATCTATGGTAAAGCTGGTAGGTTTCCCATTAACTTTGATCAGAGGCGCGAGTTTTCATCTATCTAGTAGTAGATTGGGATGCTCAGTTTTCTTACCACCTGTTGTGAGTGTTAGTTGATTTTTTTACAGACATTTTCAGCTTGGCAGGAAAGAATCAAAAACATCACAAATGATGGGCGTCTAAATATGTTTCAACCAAAATAAGTGGCAAACCACGCTTGAAGTATGCACCACAGGTTTAACAGCTGTGTTGACCAGATTGGAATTGGTTACGGGGAACGATGTATAAGTACCATCCAAGAGAAATTCAGCCGCTTCAGAATACTTCAGAGTACTGAAGCTAGCATTGCCACGAAAGTGGACGAATGCATTCTTCAATCCATTTTACCATAGACAAATATAAGAACTTGTGATTTTGACAAATAAAGTATAATGTCATCGCAAGTATCATAATAACTCACAGTTGTCTATTTTGCGCTATAATCTTAGTATATTGGAATTTCCTCAATATTGTTTATGTACGTGCACCAATAGGTTCTGTCGATCTCGAGAATTTGATCGAGGAGGCGACAAGTTCAGTCATTGATTCTGAAGGTTACTACATAAATGATCTACTGAATTCACAGTTACTGACGACACATTTGTTAAATATGGTCAGAACTGGCTTGGTCGGGGCAGAATGAATGAAGAGTGATGACATAATTCAATCAGTCGAGGGCATACAAATATATATACCTAAACGACGTACCTTACAGCAATTAAATGCATTAACTGCAATTCAGTGTGTTCTAATTTCCAGAAACGAATCAACTAAGAAGTGCACTGCAAACTATCGGTAGGAATAACATAGTATTTTACGAAGATGACATTGTAGCATTTAATGCATCGAATTTCACTGTAGATTTTTAATTAGTCATCTTCCTCTCGACTGATGACATATAAAACCTCTTGCAGGAAAAGTAAGTTATTTCAATATTTGTGAAAAAGAATGTGTCCCCATTAGCACTACCTATTTACTGTCAATGGCGTCCATTCACCAGCAGTTGACTTGATATTTGCACATTTTATCACATCGTCAAAATTAAGAGTTACCCCATTAATTCCCATCATTTCTAAATAAAACATATTTTATAACGTGTAACTGTTAAATTATTGTTATAATTTCCTTCATGCGTATTGAGGTACTTCACGCTCGGCGTGAGTAAAACCCTGAATGTGGTTTAGTCGCCCATCTCTCTATTACTTTGTTTGACTGTCCTTTGCAAAATGATCCAATTCGCAAGAAAATTTGATTTTTCCCTAAGCCATCAACCGCAAATGTGGAGAAATTTAATTTCATATGTCAGTGCTACTTTAGGAAAAAAATGTAACAATCCCAGCATATTTAGCAGCTTAAAGTATCACAATTCGGCAAGGTCATTTTGCTTCCTTTGCAGTTCATTGCTTCCAGGAATTTCCTCCGCAAGATCCTTTCCGTTGACACATTTATATTTCTGCATGGTTCTGGATTATGACAATATATTCTTGGAAAATGGGCTCCTTGGCCGATAATTCATGAAAGGTGCCGAATGCCGAAGCAAGAGAAATTCCGGGAAAATTGTGCTAAAGTGTGCAACACATAGGATCCTACGGAAGGAAAGCAGATATCGTAACCATACTTGCTGAAAGAGCCACAATCAACTGATCACCAAGCGAAAGTGAGAAATAAAGGAAAATTACTGAGGACTCTGCAAATGTGAAAGCTTGGCAAACTCAAGAGGTAAGTAATTTGTTTGCTGTGTGAGGCCTGTGCATGGAGCAGTTACACCTGCAGACTAGTTACAGATGAACTAGAAAGTTGCAGTCAGTTTATGCGACACATGTTGGTCTGGGGTTTTAGGTATTCTGAGCAGCTTGCTTTATTTTCTCCAAACCGATGCGTTCAGATCCTTATCTCATGATTGTGGGCATCTCTGTGAAATGTATTAGGTAGTTTTGTTTTTAAAATTGCAATTCACTTCTTGATTCAATTCAATGCAACATTGTGATATAGGACTTTCTATGTCAATGCCATAACAATAAGTACACAGAACGACATTGATGAATGGGACTCAAACTTCTGGGCACGGATACAGTTACCATAATCTGGAGAAATTTTACTTGGAGTAAGTTAATCTGTGTTTCAACAACGTAATTGGTTGTCTTTACTTAATGAACAGAAGCGAAACTACTCCAGAAAGATAAAGGTAAATTGTTGAAAACATCTTTACTCCAACAGTTTCTGAAATGTGTGGTTACAAATATGTCCCTTGCTTTCGTAAAGTTTTAGAGAGCGTTTAGGTAGAAACGTGGAAGAACCATTCCCATAAATCTTTTCAGCTAATAGAGGTAGAGAGCAGCAGGAAAAAAAAGATAGTGATTAACTGCTAATTCTTTCCGTTGGTTGGTAATGTTTTTGCTCTATTTATAGTTAACATTCATTATCTTTACAACTTCAGTCAAGTTTGGAAAATTATCTCAGTTGTTCAAATGCATACGCAGGTGTCATTAACCTCGACAAAAAAAGAAGATCCATTTACTTTTACCACAAATATACTTTGAGAACATGTGATTATTACTGACAAGAACAGACCCGCCATTTTCACGCTCACTGTCCTTTAAAAAAATAAACATCACCTTATCACTTCGACGGTGTGTATGTTATCTCATCGCAAGCACACTCAAATGTGCATACAAACTATCTGTATTCAACTATTCTATGCCGTTTTGCATAACTTATGCCATATGTATTTCATTATTTTGATGAATGTTTGTCAGGTAATAATCTTGAAATATTTAAATCTTAGCTCAGGGTATTTGAACTTCACTCCATTTTAAACCAAGTCCAATAAAACAGTTTCGTGAATTTGGATAGAAACAAAAACACTTCAAGGTATCATATTATTGACTGTCCGGCTTACTTAAAGAGCAGTTTCATATTTTGTTTTAATCATGAATTACAGTATGAATTGAAGATTACATACATTGCTTTAATGTGAGACGCTGATTATTTATACAGCTAGTTTATTACATTTGTTACTAGTAAGTAAATTGCCTTATCGCTGATAATTATTTGTAACCATATTTGAGTGGCTATAAAAGGTGCCATCATAACCAAGAGAAACACCACATTATCTGCATTGCTGCGCATTTAATTTGTATCTAAAATTGGAATTATAAAGAAAATAACGCGTTATTTTACTAAACGGCTGAGAAGTATCGAGGGGCTGAATCAACTTCTCCCATTCTTATTCCATTTGCTCAATTCTCATATGTCAGAATGTTCGTATGCTCAGTAGATTGATTGACAACATTTATACTTGTCCAGAGAGAACACACCAATGTGTTTTTGCCATCAATAATTGAAATTGTTTGGCAGAGCATGTGGCTAGCTGCATGGGGTTCTTCGAAATGGAGCACTAAAATTAAATGCGGGAATTAGGTGAGTTACGGGATTTGGCTCAAAGAGTGAAGATGTGCTCTTCCGGTCTTTACAAAGCAAGAGGCGGCCACAGGGAGGGGAGAGGGAACACTGTCAAATGAACTGCAGTTAAGCAAAACGAATTGGGAAGCACACGAGCGGGAGGCATGTCCGGATCCGGACATTCAGAGATAGCAACGGCCGAAGATGGGCATGCATAGAAAATGATTCCAGCAGACAACCTGTGCAAAAGTTCTACAGAGGCAATGACAGACAAGAAAGGAGAATCGAGATTCAGAGGCGCAACGATGTCCCTAAATTGGTCATGAAATGTTTTTACTTATTGTGCAAGTCTTGTAGTCCCCCAGATTTGGTGGCAACACGATGCCCGCGGTACTCAAGGTTAGAGGTATGATGATTTTTCCTTGCAGTTGTTGTATCCAAGCTCCGGTTTGTATTATATCTCACATGCTACCACAAATTGTTTCCTGACAAAAAAGGAGACTGTGCTTTATTTAGCTATGTCACTGTTTATTTCACACTACGACAGATGGAGACAATCAGATTAAAGGGGCAGCTGTGCTTGGTGAAATGACACTACTTTACGCTGTCAAGTTTCATCCACTGTACTGATCAAAATGAAGCTCGCTGTGAGGTGACAATTGTGATGGAACAACAAATCTGGTCCTTTATTTTCCATTTGTTTTGTGACAACACAAGAGGATCAATGCAGGTCTCTATTCGTCTTGCGGGACCTATCACGATCCATATGATTTTCATGAATCAAGGCTCAAAACTCTTTCTATGGACTCAGTCCAAATTGAGAGAATCATATTATGTGGCAAGGTCGCTAAACTAGGTATATCACTGATGTTGCCACTGAGACATTCCCAGTGAATGGGAGAAAAACAATCTGATCAACTGCATACGTCCGCAAGCGACGCGAGAGAGAACGTCATTGGAGTTCCTGCAATGCAATGTTGGTGCCATCGGCGTTTCGGAGAGGCTATGCAATGCACAATGTGGACAACCTGGACGTAAAACATGAACATGTTTTTTGTTTCTGAGCTTTCAGTGAGTGAGGAATTACGATTCTCATTTGATGATTGAGTTTTTCCAGAGTATGTATAGGACACAAAACCTCAGTAAATCTTTCCTAGATGGAAGTACCGTTGAGAAATCTTGAGAAAATGGGTACTGGGAACAACCTAATTTACACAACGTCCCATCAAGAGAAATGTCTTTGGAAGACCATCGACACAACAACTTTATTTAGCTGAAGTTGAAGCCTAGAACTGCCACCTTTTCATCACGAGTTACCTATGCATTCTGACACATGAAATATTATGGATAGGAGATGATTACTGGGATCGTTCAAAAGGGAAAGCTTCCAGTCTTCCACTCTTGAAACTTAGGCTTTGTGGAAGTCCATACACCCGCTACCCTTCCAAAACTAATCTGGGCCAGCAGGATACTTCCAGTTCCTTCATTGCATGTAATAGTGCGATTTCTTTTCGGGAGAATCAATTCGGCCAATTATTCCCCAATACTTTGAAAGGGACAGATGTGTCTGACGTTCAATTGGTGTTCCACAAAATTACCATATCCAAATTAAGAATTCAAATAAGTATTCAGTAAAGGATGGACGAATGAAAAAAGAACAATCGATTCAGTATGAGCAGCTATGTCTCCAATATCCCTCGATCCAGAAAATTGTGACATACATGGAAACTATTATTACAGTTAAGTGTGATCATATAACAGGCCATAAAACATATCTAAAATTATTAATGATTGCAGAAAATAAATTATATTGTACATAATTGTCAACATGTTAAATACATAGATAGATAACCTGTGTAAAATTTGTGCTAATCACTTCCTGCCGCCAGGTACGCTTGTCAATCTAAACTATCCAGCTGACGTTCAGCCAGCTCGCTCACTAAGATGCCCATTACTGTAGGTAAACGTGACAGGAGCCCTCACGAAATAATGGGTCTGATGGATCTCGTAGAAAGTTTCCAGTATGGATGCAGGGACGCACCCACTGCTTCACTTTCAGCTGCATTGGTGCAGCAGCCAAAATAGGGGGTTTCCAGACAGAAAGACCCAGGTCTGTTGGTATGATCTTCTCGTTAGCATTTTGTAACAGCAACTTGCTCCTTCGACAATCGGAATGACTGGTTAAACCATGTCCGGAGGCCCTATATTCATCTCATCTAATCATTTCTGGACTGAACTCACTGCTTAAGAGAAGGAGTGTATATGCTTTAATAGCACAACCCAGCTATTTATTGCAATCAGGAACATCTCCATGAATGATGTTCTACATTCAAATTTCCAAGACATGGAATAACTCATGATGTTTATGTATTGGCCTTTTCCCCCTGCAAATCTACGTGCAGGCATGTCCCCTCTGCAGATATAACATAGAACAGTACAGCACAGAACAGGCCCTTCGGCCCACGATGTTGTGCCGAGCATAATCTGAAATTAAGATCAAGCTATCCCACTCCCTATCATCCTGGTGTGCTCCATGTGCCTATCCAATAACCGTTTAAATGTTCCTAAATGTCCATTCCACACCCCAAACACCCTCTGCGTAAAGAACCTACCTCTGATATCCTTATTATCTCTCCCACTACGAGCCCTATAGTTATGCCCCCTTGTAATAGCTCTATCCACCCGAGGAAATAGTATTTGAACGTTCACTCTATCTATCCCCTTCATCATTTTATAAACCTCTATTAAGTTTCCCCTCAGCCTCCTCCGCTCCAGAGAGAACAGCCCTAGCTCCCACAACCTTTCCTCATAAGACCTACCCTCCAAACCAGGCAGCATCCTGGTAAATCTCCTCTGCACTCTTTCCAACGCTTCCACATCCTTCTTATAGTGAGGTGACCAGAAATGCACACAATATTCCAAATGTGGTCTCACCAAGATCCTGTGCATTTGCAGCATAACCCCACGGCTCTTAAACTCCAACCCCCTGTTAATAAAAGCTGACACACTATAGGCCTTCTTCATAGCTCTATCCACTTGAGTGGCAACCTTTAGAGATCTGTGGATATGGACCCCAAGATCTCTCTGTTCCTCGACAGTCTTCAAAACCCTACCTTTGACCCGGTAATCCACATTTAAATTTGTCCTACCAAAATGAATCACCTCACATTTATCAGGGTTAAACTCCATTTGCCATTTTTCAGCCCAGCTTTGCACCCTATCTATGTCTCTTCAGAGCCTACAACAGCCCTCCAACTCATCCACTACTCCACCAATCTTGGTGTCATCAGCAAATTTACTGATCCACCCTTCAGCCCTCTCCTCTAAGTCATTAATAAAAATCACAAAGAGCAGAGGACCAAGCACTGATCCCTGTGGCACTCCGCTAGCAACCTGCCTCCAGTCCGAAAATTTTCCATCCACCACCACCCTCTGTCTTCGATCAGATAGACAGTTACATTTCCAATCGATCAACTTTCCCTCTATCCCACACTTTCTCACTTTCATCATTAGCCGACCATGGGGGACCTTATCAAACGCCCTACTAAAATCCATGTATATGACATCAACTGCCCTACCTTCATCAACACACTTAGTTACCTCCTCAAAACATTCAATCAAATTTGTGAGGTACGACTTGCCCTTCACGAATCCGTGCAGACTATCCCGGATTAATCCGCATCTTTCTAAATGATCATAAATCCCATCCCTAAGGACCTTTTCCATCAGTTTACCAACCACCGAAGTAAGACTAACCGGTCTATAATTACCAGGGTCATTTCTATTTCCTTTCTTAAACAGAGGAACAACATTCGCCACTCTCCATTCCTCTGGCACCATCCCCGTGGACAGTGAGGACCCAAAGATCAAAGCCAAAGGCTCTGCAATCTCATCCCTTGCCTCCCAAAGAATTCTGGGATACATTTCATCAAGCCCAGGGGACTTATCGACCTTCACTTTATTCAAAACTGCCAGGACATCCTCCCTCCGAACATCTATTTCCTCCAGCCCATTAGCCTGGAACACCTTCTCTTCCTCAAAAACATGGCCCCTCTCCGTGGTGAACATTGAAGAAAAGTATTCATTCATCACCTCGCTTATCTCTACTGACTCCATACACAAGTTCTCACTATTGTCCTTGATCGGCCCTGACCTCACCCTGGTCATTCTTTTATTCCTCACATAAGAGTAAAAAGCCTTGGGGTTTTCCTTGATCCGACCCGCTCAGGACTTCTCATATACCCTCCTAGCTCTCCTCAGCCCCTTTTTCAGCTCATTCCTTGCTAACTTGTTACCCTCAATCGAGCCATCTGAACCTTGTTTCCTCATACCTACATAAGCTTCCCTCTTATATTTTAGAAGACATTCCACCTTCTTTGTGAACCATGCTTCCCTCACTCGGCCATTTCCTCCCTGCCTGACAGGGACATACCTATCAAGGACACGCAGTGTTTGTTCCTTGAAAAAGTTCCACTTTTCATTAGTGCCTTTCCCTGACAGTTTCTGTTCCCAACTTTTGCCCCCTAATTCTTGCCGAATCGCATCATAATTACCTCTCCCCCAATTGTAAACCTTGCCCTGCCGTCCGACCCTATCCCTCTCCATTGCAATAACAAAAGACACCGAATTGTGGTCACTATCTCCAAAGTGCTCTCCCACAACCAAATCTAACACTTGCCCCGGTTCATTTCCCAGTACCAAATCCAATGTGGCCTCACCTCTTGTCGGCCTATCCACATATTGTGTCAGGACACCCTCCTGCACACACTGCACAAAAACTGCCCCATCCAAACTATTTGACCTACAAAGCTTCCAATCAATATTTGGAAAGTTAAAGTCCCCCATGACAACTACCCTGTGACCCCCACACATATCCATAATCTGCTTAGCAATTTCTTCCTCCAAATATCTATTACTATTTGGGGGCCTATAGTAAACTCCTAACAACGTGACCGCTCCTTTCCTATTTCTAACCTCAGCCCATATTACCTCAGTGTGCAGATCACCCTCGAAGTGCCTTTCCGCAGCCGTTAAACTATCCTTGATTATCAATGCTACTCCTCCACCTCTTTTACCAGCTTCCCTACACTTACTGAAACATCTATACCCCAGAACGTCCAACAACCATTCCTGTCCTTGTTCTACCCACGTCTCCGTAATGGCCACAACATCGTAGTCCCAAGTACCAATCCACGCCCCAAGTTCATCTACCTTGTTCCGGATGCTCCTTGCATTGAAGTAGACACACTTCAACCCACCTTCCTGTCTACTGGTACCCATCCTTGACCCTGATAGCTTCCCCAATACCTCACCACCCTCAACACTGACTTCTGGACGACAACTCCTTTTCCCACTCCCCTGACAAATTAGTTTAAACCCCCCTTAAGAGCCGTATCAAATTTCCCTCCCAGGATATTGGTGCCCCTCTGCTTCAGGTGAACCCCGTCCTGTTTGTACAGCTCCCACCTTCCCCAGAATCTGTTCCAATTATCCACATATCTGAAACCCTTCCTCCTACACCATTCCTGCAACCACATGTTTAACTGCACTCTCTCCCTGTTCCTCAACTCGCTATCACGTGGCACCAGCAATGTACCAGAGATGACCACATGTTTTGTCTTGGCTCTCAGCTTCCAGCCCAGCTTCCGAAATTCCTGCTTTAAATCCCCGTCCCTTCTCTTACCTATGTCGTTGGTAACAATGTGTACCACGACTTGTGATTGTTTCCCCTCCCCCTTAAGGATCCGGAAAACGCGGTCCGAGACGTCACGGACCTTGGCATCCAGTAGGCAACATACCATCCGTGACTCCCTTTTGCTGCCACAGAACCTCCTATCTATCCCTCTAACTAACGAGTCCCCAATAACTATGGCCCTCCCGCTCTGCCACTTACCCTCCCGAGGCACAGAGACGGACACAGTGCTGGAGATCCTCTCACTGCGGTTCAGCACTGGTATGTCGTCCCCCTCAACCGCATCCAAAGCAGAATACTTGTTGCTAAGGGGAACGACCACAGGGGATCCCTGCACGGACTGCTTCCTCCCAGCCCCTCTCACCGTCACCCATCTGTTTTCATTCCTCGGAGTAACTGTATCCCTAAAGCTTCTGTCTATGGCCACCTCTGCGCCCCTAATGATCCTAAGTTCATCCAACTCCAGCTCCAGTTCCCTAACACGGTTTTGGAGGAGCTGCAAATGGGTGCACTTCCCACAGATGTAATCAGCAGGGACAATGACGGAGTCCCTCACCTCAAACAATTTGCAAGAGGAACATAGCACTGCCTGCACACCCATCCCCTCTAGATACCTTGCCAGTACCAGGGAGAAACGGCAAAAATGAAAAAAGCTCACCCCTGCTCGCCCTGTCCCCCGAAGCCCTGTAAGCCAAAGCCCTTATAGCTCACACTCTGCTTCCCACACACTACACTGCCCGCTCCCGACGCTGCCCGTTGTATACTGCAGCCTACCTTTTATACTTTGCGTGCTTAAAAAACCCTTCCCAGACTCCTTAGCAGCCCACTTCCGGTTTTCACTTTAAACATAAGAAAAATACGACTACAAAAGTAAAGACCAAAACAAACCACACACTAACTGACTAATTAAATAAATAAGTCAATCAATCAATCTCTCACCAGCACTCCTGCCTCCAATCACTCCCTCTCTGCTTGCTCCAGTGGAACAATGAGGGGGAACCTCCCAGGTAACTGACTTTCAAAGTTAAAATAAAAACCCTCCCCAGACTCCTTAGCAGCCCACTTCCGGTTTTCACTTTAAACATAAGAAAAATACGACTACAAAAGTAAAGACCAAAAAAAAACCACACACTAACTGACTAATTAAATAAATAATTTAATCAATCAATCAATCTCTCACCAGCACTCCTGCCTCCAATCACTCCCTCTCTGCTTGCTCCAGTGGAACAATGAGGGGGAACCTCCCAGGTAACTGACTTTCAAAGTTAAAATAAAAACCCTTCCCAGACTCCTTAGCAGCCCACTTCCGGTTTTCACTTTAAACTTAAGAAAAATACTACTACAAAAGTAAAGGCCAAAAAAAAAACACACTAACTGACCAATTAAATAAATAAATAATTCAATCAACCAATCTCTCACCAGCACTCCTGCCTCCAACCACTCCCTCTCTGCTTGCTCCAGTGGAACAATGAGATCTGTATATATTTCCAGGTACTTTGCAATAAAACACCCTGTTGTCTTTAGTATATGTAGCAGCCTTCAACTACATTCATGTGCGGCTCATGAGACGTCTGGTCCATAGCTGCCCTCAGATCGTGAGCTAACTTAAGTTTCACATCCTACTTCAGCTGCTGGTCGCGGTGCTGACGAGATTGTGCCAGCAAAATATAAATAAGGTCACGTTGTTTACCGCGCAGTTGTAACTGGGATGGACGCGGCATACTGTTAACCACGCAGCACTTTTAATACAGAGGGCGAGACTATTGTCCGCTGGGCCAGAATTTCAAATACCACCAGACGTAGAGTTTAATTTTCATTTTTAACCTGGAACTTGAAGCTAATCGAATGGAAACCATGAAATAATTGACGATTCTTATATTATAAAGAACAGCTGGTTCAATAATGTCCTTAAGGGAAAGGAAATCTGTTATGCTTACCTTGTCTGGCCAGGAAGTGACGTCCAAGCTGCAACAAAGCGAATGGTTTCTAAGTACCCTGTGAAATGGCTAAATCGTTTCAGTGAAATTGATGATTGGAGACAAATGGGAACCGTTCCAACAACGGCCATCTCACACGAAACAGTAAAAAAAAACCCCAGTGGTGACAGACATCTGTGATGAGGCACATGATGGGACAGGCTCTTTGACACTCGGTGCTTCACCCTCCCGTGACTGAAACGTGGAACCTGGATGGTGATAATCTGTGATAGAAAACAAAATGTAATCAGGCGAAATTTCATCGCTGGTGTCGAGAATAGTGTCACCGACTGTCACGCGGGAGACCGGGGTTTATTTCGCAGAAGGGGAGCTAACAAGTTCAATGACAGCGTGGCGTCGGTAATTTTAAGAGGGCGTCGTGTTGCACAGTAGATAGCACTGCTGCCTCACAGTTGCAGGGACCCGTGTTCGATTCCTGGCTTGGGTCAATGTCTGTGTGGAGTTTGCGCATTCTCCGTGTGTCTGCATGGGTTTCCTCCAGGTGCTGCCACAGTTTCCTCCCACAGTCCAAAGGTGTGCAGGATTGGTGGAGTGGACATGCTAAATTACCACTTAATGTCAGTTGGATTAGCCAGGGTAAATATGTGGGGTTATGGGGAAAGGACCTGGGTGGGATTGTGGTCGGTGCAGACTCTATGGGCCGAATGGCCTCCTGCTGCACTATAGATTCTACCTATCGCATTTAGAATCAAATTGTGAATAACCAGTTTGAGCGTTTCGTCCAAATGAGGAACCCCTTTACCACCAGAGTAAGAACGCAAAGCGAAAATAAAAGGGAAATGTGCTTTAGGGATAGTTCAATGGAGGTTGAGAAGTTAAAGGGTATCCCAAAATGCAAAGAATAGTCACATTCCAACGTGGAGGAAATATCCAATGAATGGTTATCAGTGGTTAACGGAAAAAAGTAGTATAGTAGGGAGTTGTGTTCTCAGCCACCTACTACACTCTTTATACACCTCTGACTGTGTGGCCAAATTCTCCTCCAATTCGATTTTCAAGTTTGCTGACGACACCACTATCGTGGGTCGGATCTGAAACAATGACGTGACAGTGTACAGGAATGAGAGAGTGAATCTGGTGAACTGGCGCAGCAACAAGAATATCTCCCTCAGTGTCAACAAAACGAAAGAGATTGTCATCAACTTCAGGAAGCGTAAAGGAGAGCATGCAGCTGTCGATATCAACGGGGAAGAAGTACAAAGGGTCAAGAGCTTCAAGTTTTTAGGTATCCAGATCACCAACAACCTGTCCTGGTCCCCCCAAACAGACACTATAGTTAAGAAAGCCCACCAACGCCTCTACTTTCTCAGAAGACTAAGGACATTTGGTATGTCAGCTACGACTCTCACCAGCTTTTACAAATGCACCATAGAAAGCATTCTTTCTGGTTGCATCACAGCTTGGGATAACTCCTGCTCTGCCCAAGATCGCAAGGAACTACAAAAGGTCATGAATGTAGCACAATCCATCACGCAAACCAGCCTCCCATCTATTGACTGCGTCTAAACCTCCCGCTCTCTCGGCAAAGCAACCAGCATAATTAAGGACCCCACGTACCCCGGACATTCTCTTCTTCAGTCTTCTTCCGTCGGGAAAAAGATACAAAAGTCTGAGGTCACGTACCAACCGACTCAAGAACAGTTTCTTCCGTGCTACTGTCAGACATTTGAATTTGAATACCTTACATTAAGTTGATCTTTCTCTACACCCTAGCGATGAATGTAACATTACATTCTGCACTCTCTCGTTTCCTTTTCTATGAAAGGTATGTTTCCTCTGTATAGCGCACAAGAAACAATACTTGTCACTGTATGTTAATACATGTGACAATAATAAATCAAATCAAAAAAGACAGCATTAAACTTAAAGGAAAGAAAGGGAGAAGTGAAGCAGTAAGCTACAGGCCCGTCGATGTAACGATTCCCTTAAAGAAAGAACGAGAAGCCATTTTAAACGATGTTATATCAAGGCACTTGGACAATGCCATAGCAATCATGCAGAGCGAACGTGGCTTGGTGAAATGAAAACCGAAAATGGTTAAGCCAATTTTTCACGTTCTTTGACGGCGCACCATGTGCTCTGTTAAAGGAAACCAATTGTCCACTGTATGGGGATTTGCAGAGATATTTGGGAAGGGGCCACAATCAAAGCTGATTGCGGTAAATACAAACACACATTGATGGTGTAAGGTACCGGCATTGAATGAAGACATGTGTACCGAAAAGGAATAAAACACTTGGCATAAATGGCTCTTTCTTTCTTGTTGGCTGCGTGTGACGTTTGGGGTACCACAGGGATCAGTGCAGATACCTAATTTTCTTTAATACGAATAATTCGAATACGAATACAATTAATACGAATTTAATTGAATGAAGGGACCAAGGGTATGGTTTATAAAGTTTCAGTCTACACAAATTGTGGGAAAGTAAATTGTGAAGAGAATGTAAGAAAGATGCAGTGGTAAATAGATTGATTAAATGTGTGAACAAAGTTATATTACAACATGTGGCAATTTAAGTATAATGTTGGGAAATAACAAATTGTCCATTGTGGCAGAAATAAAAAAATGAACACTCTTATTGTCTAAATGCTAAGAAATTATACCGTTTTAAATTGCACAAGGAACTGGGTTTCTTATTATATGAAACACAAAAGACAAGTGAACAAGGAAAGTAATAATTTGAAAAGTTGATTACATCGTGTCTGTTAGTGTCAAGAGAATTGATCACAAATATTTGATGTGCATGCTTCAGTTCTGGAGCAGATTCGCGAGATTATAACTGAATTGATGTGCACAGTATTGTTTTCCATATGGAAGGAAGGGTATTATTGTGGTAAAAGAAATGTTCAGAGAATGTTAACTATACGAATACATAGAATAGGCAGCTTGTCATATGAGGGAAGGTTGGAGAGGAGCGGTTATTTTTTAATCAGCTAGAGTTTAGAAGATGCTTCGCTATCGAAATCCTGAGGTGTATTGACAAGCTGGATTTGGAGAGGATGATTCATCTTTTTGCAGAGTCCAGAACGAAGGCTCTTTATTTCGAACCGAGGGTTATCATGTTAAACGGGTATGAGGAGGAAATACTTCTCTCAAAAGACAATGGCAGTTGATTATTTGTATATTGATAAGACAGAGTTAGATATACACCAGATTAACGAGGGGTGAAAAGCTTCCAGGGATTGAAAGGTATGCCGGGTTGAGTTCACAATCAGATCAGTTATGATTCAATTAAACAGTGCAGCAGGCTCGAGGAGATGCGGGACATATCCTTGCTCTAAGATGTATGTTTCTAGGTTAGTCTGTTCAGCTCACCCTGAATTATATGTGGCTGGAGGGCTCGTAATAATGGTATCCCCTCTTTTCGCATGATCGCCAATGCCTGGGCAGCTGTAGGAATCTTAAAGTGATTACCTCTAGATGCAGCTTTTTTCATGGGCGTCATGATTGCACAGCGTGTAAAACTGCAGATTGTCAGAGCTCCAACACACCCCTTCCCTTCCCTTGCCTTTCTGCCACGGATCCTACGGGCCACTTGCCACTTCAACTCAGCACTTTACTCAGAAGATCAAGTTTCCATTTATTGCCTGCTGCAGTGTGTCAGTGATGCCAACTGTGACGCTACTGTGCTATTAAAAATGTGTTTTAATCATTATCCCTGCAGTTATTTTCAAGCAGCCAGGAAGTTTTGGTGATGTTCCCGTGCTGCCTGTGCTGGTATGTTGCTGAAGCGGGATAAATGAACTCACGTCATTTTAAATTTGGATCAATTCAGTTTCCTGGAGCTTTAGAACCCTTTGGAAATTGTTGGTTCCGACCTTTGGGCAGAGCAGGTGTCTTTGAGCAGTGATCCTTCTCCCACAGCAGAAATTCAACGTTTTGATTACAGTTTCCTCGGCCGACAGACTAAAAATAGTGTTATTCTCTCTATTCCTGGAATTGGAAATTATGTTGTCAATGGCCGGCTAGTCGAAAGCTAGATGCAAGTAGTGCCACTGTCTCTCGAATATGCTGAAAGTTCCAGGGGAGTAAAGCCACAGGGTGCCAATTCCATATCCAAAGGGTTAATAACAGCAGGTGTTTCAAAGCTGCAAGATTCAGCATCAAACGAGCATATTTGTTTTTGTCCTAAGCCTAGGGTGTATGTTTGGAGGGATATAGGGAACAGTTCATTTAGATGCTCATCTTTATGCAATGACATTGTTGATTTTTTGTAATTGGTAACATTTCGGCTAATTTTCTTACAAACGGTTAACTGTACACTTAAATAAACTGTGTTTGATAAAATCTTCTTCGCGGTTCACTTGAATCACACCTAAAGTGGAACATTGTATGCCTTGTGGAATAACGGGTCTTGCAGAAGGAAAAAGTTCCACGGGGTGCAAAATGTCAATCAGGATGGGAGATAAAGAGTGCCTAAAACAAAGCTTGACGATTTGGTAAAATAAGTTACAAGTGACATTACCGGATGGGGCAAAGAAGGGGAAGATAATTGTGGCGATATCTCGCATTTTTGAATTGCCAAAGCACAGTCAGAAAAGTTGCAATTGACATTAGCTGACAGGACAAAGAAGGGGGAGAAATTTCCGGCGATGGGTCAGAATGTAAAATTGCCAAAGCACAGTCAGAAACTTTGACAATGACGAGCATTAAATTACAGATGAAACAGCTTGAATGTGAACATGGAATGAAAGTTAAAAGCAACAAAGAAAAATAGCGTATGTTGTAATCTGATGCAAAAACAGAAAATGCTGGAAAATCTCAGCGGGTCTGAAAGCTGTGGAGATTGAATGGAATCAGCGCTTCATGACTGGATGACCGTTTGTCCTAGCAGAAATGGAAGAGATTGAAATGCAATTGAAGGTGACAGTGGAAGCAAAAGAGAGGGACGCATTACAGCCAAAAAAAAAATAGAGAGGCAAATGAGCAGAAAAAAACCATGAGAAAGGGAGGAACGAAAAACAAAAAAAAAACAATTTGAATTGCAACAAAGAAAGAAAATGAAACTGCTTCAAGTACAGGGAGAGATAACGAAAAGAAAAGGGAGAGGAAGGAGAACACGAAAAATAATTTGATCTGTACAAACTGACAATGAAAAATGAACCACACGTTAAAATGGCGGAGGTAAAGGGATACAGGCAGTCTGACCGGAGTGAATAGGACAGTGAAAAAGACCGACAGGGTCACATTCAAATGACTTGTGGGTATCGATTTAAGTATGTCCAGGCTTCACAACATTTTCTGAGAAGGATGCAGAAGCATTTATTTTTCATTTCAGAAAGTAACGAAATGAAAGAAATGGCCACAGATCATGTAGTATTATTGATTCAAGGAAAGTCGGTAGGAAGTGCGACTGATATTTTTGCATCACTATCAGAGGATTATGATTAGGTGAAAACAAAACGTTTTAAGTGCATATGAGCTAGAGCAAGAACTCTACTGACAACTGTTGCGATATCAAAGGAACAGACTTATTCAAACGCACATAGAATGTGAAAGGACCAACGAAAGTAATTTTCATAGCTGAAAAAAGGCTGGTGAAAAATAGACCAACCATATGAATCTCTGAAAGAGACATTATTTTGGAGGAGTTAAAAAAAATCTCATGACGTAGTGAGAACTCATTTGGAAGATCAGAGCGTTGAAGCTGCAAGGTTAGCAGCAGAAATGGCAGATGATTATGAATTAGATCTTAAAGAAAAGATTGGATTCCGACAGCAGTTACAGTCTGTGAGGGATAAAAAAGCTTAACGTGCATTTAGCAGTTTATTTATTAGAGTCACAAGTAGGCTTACATTAACAATGCAATGATGTCACTTTGAAAATCTCCATTCGCCAACTCCAGCGCCCGGTCGAATATACAGAGGGAGCATTTAGCAAGTTCAATGCACCAGCACGTCCTTTGGACTGTGGGTGGAAACGGTAGTGCACAATGGAAACTAATGCAGATACGGGAAGTACGTGAAGAATTTGCGCAGAGAGTGACCCAAGCTAGGAATCGACTCCAGAACGCTGGTGTTATGAAGGAGTAGTGCTGACCACTGTCCCACCGTGCTGGGAAAAGATAAATCATCAGGGGCTAAAGGTAACGGAAATTTCGCGGCAGATAAAAGAGTGAACCTCAGGTAAAAAGGGGAACACAGGAGAGTGGAAGAGAAATGAAAATCCCCACATGTTTTCACTGCAATAAATTACGACACACAAATTCGCAGTGTTGGTTGTTAAAGAAAAGCACTGGGAAGGCAGATATATTAAAGGAGTACAAGCCACTGAGGTATGGCAAGTAATACAGGAGATTGCAGATGAACCTAAAGAGGTGCAAAAGTATATGCAGTCTAGTTAGCGTTTGACAGATAAGAAGTTGCCAGATCTCTTTAAAGAATTTATTTGTGTGAGCAACGTTTGCTCATTTATGGCAGGAGGAACAGATAGAAAAATACATTTTTTTAAAGAAATACAGGGGAAGGACAACGTTTGATTATAAGAGGGGAGGGGTTATATCATTTGCAAAGGGTTTGGGCAGAAAATGTGATAATATGTGAAATTCAGTGCGAGAAGAATATTATCCGCTTATATAAGGTGAGATTGGAGCGTCAACTGAAGAGTAGTGAAATGGTAGAGCGGGCAATAGATTAGTTGTCTTCTCAAGGAGTACAGTTTATCTTGGTTAACAATATAGCTGGGTCACAGGCGGGAGTGATGCCGACTGGGTAGAAAAGCCAGTAGTAAATCAAACAACTGAACTTTAAAGGACACATTGTGTTTATTTGTATTCACTCGTGGGACATGGCATCGCTGGCTGTCCAGCATTTATTACCCATCCTGAGCTGGCCTTGAATTGCTGCAGTCCATGAGCTGTTGGCTGCCCCACAGTGCCGTTAGGGAAGGAATTCCATGGATTTGACCAAAACGAATGTGAAGGAACGGCGATATAATTCCAAGTCTGAACAGTGGGTGGCTTGAAGGAGAACTTGCATTTGTGGTGTTCCCATGGATCTGCTGCTCTTGTCCTTCAAGATGGAAGTTGTCGTCGACTTAGACGATGTTGTCTCAGGATCTTTAATGAATTGCTGCCGTGCCTCCTTTAGATAGTATACACAGCTGCTACTGAGCGTCGCTGATGGACGGAATGTATGTTTGTAGATGCGATGCACACCAAGCGGGTTGCTTTCTCCTGGATGGTGCTCATCTTCCTGAGTGCTATTGGAGCTGCAAGTGGAGAGTTTTCCATCACACTCCTGACTTGTGCCTTGTTGATGGTCGACAGGCTTTCGGCTGTCAGGAGGTGAGTTAGTCTCCGCAATATTGCTTGACTCTGACCTGCTCCTGTAGCCAATGTCTTTATGTGGCGAGTCCTGTTGTGTTTCTGGTCAAAGGTAAGGCCACATAAATTGACAGTGGGGGATTATCTGATGGTGACACCATTGAATGTGAAGGGGCAGTGGTTAGAGTGTCTCGTATTTGTGATTGTCATTGCCTAGCATTTGTTTGGTGTGAATGCTACTAGCCACTTGTCAGCGCATGCCTGGATATTGTCCAGAACTTGTTGCATTTGAACATGGACTGCTTCAGTATCTGAAGACACTGGAATGGTGCGAAGCATTGTGCAATTATCGGGGAGCATCCGCGCTTCTGACCTTGTGATGGAGAGACGGTCATTTATGAAGCAACTGAAGATGGTTGGGCCCAAAACACAACCCTGAAGAACATTTGCAGGGAGCGAAGATGGAGCAGAGATGACAGAACCTCCACAACCACAGCCATCACCCTATGTACCAGGTATAGTCCAAACAGAGGAGAGTTTTCCACCTAATACTCATTGTTTCGAGTTTTGCCAGTGCTCCGAACATGTCAAAGGCTGTCACTCCACCCTCACCTCTGGAATCCAACTCTTTCGTCCATCTTTGAACCAATGAATTCATTGACAATGACGAGCCCCAAACTGGGCGTCACTGAGAAAGTTATTGCTGAGCAGGTGCTGCTTGATAGCACTGTTGTTGACCCCTAATATCACTGTACTGATGATCGAGAGTAGACTGCTTGGGTGGTAATTGGCCGGGTTGGATTTGTCCTGCTTTTTGTGTACAGAGCATACCTGGACATGGTTTCACATTGCCGGGTAGATGCAGGCAGTCTTGTAACTGGACATCAAAAGCTTCATTCGGGGAGCGGCAAGTTGTACAGCACAAGTCTTCAGGACTATTGCCGGAATGTTACCAGGGGGCATCGTCTTTGCTGTGCCGCCAACCAAGAACATAGAACAAAGAACAAAGAACAAAGAACAATACAGCACAGGAACAGGCCCTTCGGCCCTCAATGCCCGTGCCGCTCCCTGGTTCAAACTAGACCATTCTTTTGTATTCCTCCATTCCCACTCCGTTCATATGGCTATCTAGATAAGTCTTAAACGTTCCCAGTGTGTCCGCCTCCACCACCTTGCCTGGCAGCGCATTCCAGGCCACCACCACCCTCTGTGTAAAATATGTCCTTCTGATATCTATGTTAAACCTCCCCCCCCCCATCCCCCCTTCACCTTGAACCTATGACCCCTCGTGAACGTCACCACCGACCTGGGGAGAAGCTTCCCACCATTCACCCTATCTATGCCTTTCATAATTTTATACCTCTATTAAGTCTCCCCTCATCCTCCGTCTTTCCAGGGAGAACAAACCCAGTTTACCCAATCTCTCCTCATAACTAAGCCCTTCCATACCAGGCAACATCCTGGTAAACCTCCTCTGTACTCTCTCCAAAGCCTCCACGTCCTTCTGGTAGTGTGGCGACCAGAACTGGACGCAGTATTCCAAATACGCCCGAACCAACGTTCTATACATCTGCAACATCAGACCCCGACTTTTATACTCTATGCCCCGTCCTATAAAGGCAAGCATGCCATATGCCTTCTTCACCACCTTCTCCACCTGTGACGTCACCTTCAAGGATCTGTGGACTTGCACACCCAGGTCCCTCTGCGTACCTACACCCTTTATGGTTCTGCCATTTATCGTATAGCTCCCCCCTACATTATTTCTACCAAAATGCATCACTTCGCATTCATCAGGATTGAACTCCATCTGCCATTTCTTTGCCCAAATTTCCAGCCTATCTATATCCTTCTGTAGCTTCTGACAATGTCCTCACTATCTGCAAGTCCTGCCAATTTTGTGTTGTCCGCAAACTTACTGATCACCCCAGTTACACCTTCTTCCAGATCGTTTATATAAATCACAAACAGCAGAAGTCCCAATACAGAGCCCTGCGGAACAAAACTAGTCACAGGCCTCCAGCCGGAAAAAGACCCTTCCACTACCACCCTCTGTCTTCTGTGACCAAGCCAGTTCTCCAACCATCTAGCCACCTCCCCCTTTATCCCATGAGATCCAACCTTTTTCACCAGCCTACCATGAGGGACTTTGTCAAACGCTTTACTAAAGTCCATATGGACGACATCCACGGCCCTTCCCTCGTCAACCATTCTGGTCATTTCTTCAAAAAACTCCACCAGGTTAGTGAGGCATGACCTCCCTCTCACAAAACCATGCTGACTATCGTTAATGAGTTTATTCCTTTCTAAATGCGCATTCATCCTATCACTAAGAATCTTCTCCAACAACTTCCCCACCACCTTTTATTCATAACAGGTGGAGTGAATGCAATTGGCTGGAGACTGGCAGGTAAGATGCTAGGGTCCTCTGCAGGAGGCCGCAATGGATCATCCACTCTGCACTTCTCTGTGTCGATTGCTGCGAATGCTCCAGCGTTATCTTTTTGCAGTGATGCGCTGGGCTCATCCATCATTCGAGGAAGGAAATATCTGTGGATCCTACTCCTCTCGTCAGTTGTTTAATTGTCCACCACAATTCACGACTGCATGTCACAGGACTGCAGAGCTTTGATCTGACCGTTGGTTGTGAGATCAAATATCTCCGTCTATCATTTCCTCATTGTACTACATGTCATGCAAGTAGACTTGTTTGGTCGCTATACCAGGTTGACACCTCATTTTTAATTATGCATGGTGCTTCTCCTGGCAGGCCCTCCTGCACTCTCCATTGAAACAATGTTGATCCCCTGGCTTGATCGCAATGCTTGAACAGACGAAATGTCCGGCCATGAGGTTGCAGATTGTGGTGGAGTACAGTTCGCTGCTGTTGATGGCCCACAGCGCCTCATGAATGCCCAGTCTCGAGTTGCTAAGTCTATTAATATTCTTGCAATAACACCAAACTGTTTTTCCTGATTCTGTGGGTGCAAACTTCCAAAGTCGCAGGTTAAGGCGAGAGCAACACTCAAATTGTGAAGATAGCAAATGACGTTCCAGTAGAAATTCATTTGGAAATAATGAAAAGTGGAGTCAATGTACGAATACATTATATTTTCCTGGACTGCATAACGATGTGGCTACGTTTTCCCAGTCATGTCAGATGTGTCAGGAAATAGCCACTCCTATTCCAGGAAATAGCCTTTAATAGCCCTTCCAGCATTTGAGCAAAATTTCACAAGTGTCTAAATAAAATGCACAGGACTACCTAAAATTCAACAGTGCTAATCAATTTTTAATGACAACAACGGCTGTGTACGAGATTTCTAGATGTCATTCCATTACGGAATATGATTGTTAGACAGATTGCAGAGGACTTTTGCCTAGATCCGTGGATGTTCCAGTGGACTGCGAAAATGATAATGCAACACCTTTATGTACCAAAGGAGGAAGGCAAAATGTGGGAAGTTACAGATTAGTTTCTTTAATATCTTGTTTGGAAAGTCTAACAATCAACTATCAAAGGAGAAATACCAGGTATCTTGGAAAGTCAAAATGCTATCCACCAGAGTCAGATGGCAAATTATGTTTTACTGATTTGGTAGAACTCTTCCATGTTATAATCAGCAAAATGGATAATGAGGATCCTGTAGATCTAATATATCTGGACTTCTGGAAGGTGCTTGATGAGGCGCTGCACAAACGGTTAATTCACAAGGTTAGACCACATGTGATTTGGGTTAATTTATTCGCTTGGAAAAGTGACAGAGGGCAGAGAGTCGGGAAATATGGTTTTTTTTCTTGGATCAGAGGACGTAACTCGTGGGGTGTCACAGGGTTCGGTCCACTGGCCTCAGCTATTTACAATATATATTAACGACTTGGATACAGGGTTAGAAGGCTCTATAGCCATCTTTGTAGATGGGACAAAAAAAGATGACAGTAAGCTGCAATGAGGAAATAAGAATGTTACAAACGGAAATAAGAATGTTACAAACGGAAATAAGAATGTTACAAACGGATTGTTCGGAGAGTGGGCCAAATTTTGGTCGACGGCGTTTAACGTGGATAGGTGTGAGCTCATTGTGGTCGGAAAAATGGGAAGGCGACTTACTATCTAAATAGAGAGAGACTCCAGCGTGCTCCGGTGCAGAGGGATCTGGGTGTCTTCATTCATGAATCACAAAAACATATTATGCAGTGACATCTGATAAGAAAGAAAGCGAATGGAATGTTGGCATTTATTGCTGAAATAATAGAATGTGACGGTAAGGTAGTTGTGTTGCAAATATAGAAGTTTTTGATGAGACCGCATCTGAAGTATTGTGCACAGGTGTGGTCCCTTTATTTGAGGAAACATGTAGTTTCATTGGAGGCAGTTCATAGGATGTTGACTAAATTTAATCCAGAGCTGAGAGGTTTGCGTACGAAGTGTCATTGAAGAGTTTATGCCTATATTGTCTGGAATTCAGACGGATGAGTGGAGATCAAATTGAGTAATCCAAAATTATATAAGGTATGGATAACGTAGTCGTGGAGCAGATGTTTCCTTTTGTGGGGCATTCTAGGACAAGAGGTCATAGTTTGTGAATAAGCGGTAGCAAAGTTAAAACAGAGTTGAAGAGAAACTACTGCTCCCAAAGGGTTGTGAATCTGTGGAATTTGCTATCCCAAAATTCGATAGATGCTGAGACAGTTTATAGCTTTAAGGAGGAGTTAGGCAGAATTTTAATTGGTAATGGGTTGAAGGTTTAAAGGGAGAAATCAGGAAATGAGAAGCATATCAGCCATAATCGAATGACAGAGCAGACTCGATGGGCCAAATGGACTAATTCTGCTCCTATACAAAGAACAAAGAACATCAAAAGTTAAAGAAAATGTTGAGGATCTATTGTCAAGATTGCCAGGAGGATTAGGATAAAGGGATTCCATTCGTAGTCTTCGCAATTAGAGATGCGCCGAACAAATCAAGTAAATTCAGTCAATTTGAATAGATTTTGGGTCATGAGGTAAGAGGACCACTTAAATTGATTTTGGAGTAATTAATGACTCAGTGTTCTGAGACTATATCATTGAATTGTGTGTCAACATTTAGGGAAAGGTTGAATAGAGCTGGTGAATTGATTGAACAACATTTAAAGGTGCCATAGCATTAGTTGAAATAGGACGCGAAGAAGAAGTCAAAGATTTGTCGTTTTGCTCGTGGGGAAAAAGTCTTAGTATTACTAAACGTGGTAGGCACCTGTGAAAGAAAGCGTTAATGAGTCTTATCAAGGTCAAGTGAAATTGAGAGTGCTGAGATATTTGCTAAGAATTCCAGGTAACAGGATAAGTCACAGGGTGACATGTGAATATGCTCAAAACCTATTTTAATAGGGAAGGAAAAGAAAATGGTGATGTGTTAATGAATATAAAGCAGAGTGCAGAACCAAATCTAAATGACTCTGCTTCTGACATATTTGAAATTGAATTGGATAATGAGGAATGTATCGTAATTTGAAACGAATTATTGAGCTTCCTTCCACAGGCAAGTCTGTGGAGAGAAAATAGAACCAACGTTTCAAGTCTCAATAGCCCTTCGTCAAAGCTAAGAGCACAGAAAATAAGAAGAGTTTTATACTATGGGGGAGGGGGCATGCTGTAATACAACAGATAGAATGTAAATTACATTAACGAAGGCTGTGAAAGGTGTTATGAGTGTCCATTAAGTGATACCATCTGGTGAATGGCACAACAGTGGTACAGACTGTTGTGGGATTGCCTGAGGAATGTCGCATTTTCCCTGACTGAGAGATGAGGGTGGGGAGTTGGGGACAAGATGCAGAGCGACAATTGAGAAATTGAAAAATGGAAGTGAGCTTGAAAGGTGACAAAAATGAGTTGAAAATAAGTAATGAAATAAAATGGAAATCGGGTGAATGTGGTAGGGAGACTTCATGCTCGGAAGTTGTTGAACTGAATGTTCAGTCCAAAAGATCGCAATGTTCCCAGTTGGACGATGCTTTGCTCTTCACCCAGTTTGCGTTGGAGTTCACGATATCATGGTAAAAGACCAAGGACGGGCATCTCGGCAGGAGAGTATGGCAATATGTTAAAGTGGCAAGCAACAGACAGATCTGGGCCCTGATTGCGGACGGACTTAAGATTTTCAGCAAAGCGGTCACCCGGTCTGCGTTTAGCGTCTTTGATGTAAAGTCGATGGCATTGAGAGCAGCGAATGCAATAGACCAGATTGAAGGAGGTGCACGTCAAACGCTGCTTCACCTTTAAGGAGTATTTAGATCCTGGGAAAGTGAGGAGGGACGAGGTAAAGGGGCAACTGCTGCACCTTCCACGATTTTAATGTGAAGACGCCATAGGGAGGGGTGAGTTTTGGGTGTGATGGGGTAGTGGACCATGATGTCTCGAAGGGAACCACCCCTGCAGAACGTTGACAGCGGGAGGGGAAGATGTGTTCCGTGGTGGGATCGCGCTGATTTGGTGGAAATGGCGAACAATGGGCTTTGCATGCAGAGGCTGCTGAGGTGCAACGTGAGCACTTGGGGGACACTATACTGTCTGTGGGAGGGAGGGGAAGGAGTGAGCTCAGTGGCCCATTGATGAGTTGGAAGCGGGTGAGAGCCCTGTAAACAACAATGCGTCGATAACCACAATTGAGGAAGAGAGAAGGCAAATCATCAGCGCTAATTTGTTAAGTGACATCATCAGAACAGATGTGCGGAGGTTTAGGAACTGAGAGAATGGCATGGAGTCCTTACAGCTTGTGAGGTGTGAAGAGTTATTGACAAGCTTGTTTTGGGATTCGGTGGGCTTGTAATGGATACTGGTGGAGGGATTATCGCCAGAAATTAAGACAGAGTGTTCGAGGAATGGAAGAGCAGCGTCAGGGATGGAGCATGTGAATATGATAGAGGGGTAGAAATTGGATCAAAATGATATTTCTTTTCCAGATCCAGTCGACCTGGTTCGATTTTAATGCCGTGCTGTCTGTGTCAATCTCTTTTACTGCTGCCGAAGCCAGATAATTGAAGACATGGTTTATTTTAATTTGTTCCAATGCAGCATCCATTTGCGTTGGGCCCTTTTAGGAACACGTTGCTTGCGACTGTGTGGCCGGTCATGTGTCTTTGGTCAGTTTGTTTTTCCCCAGGAGAAATAGAAATTAATTATTTTAGTGTTGGCAGAAGCTGTTTGGACATCAGGCTGAAAGCAGAGATTTTTTGTCTCTCATTCTGATATTGAAAATTCAGCTGCCGATGGATTGCTAGCTAAAAAGCTGGAGCAAATGATGTCGCTTTTTCTCGACGTGTGCTGAAAGTTCTAGAGGAGGAAAGCCTCAGCGTTTCAATTCCATCAAGGGGTTCACACACAACAGCTGTCATAATGCTGCTAGATTCATCATCAGGTGAGCATTTTTTTTTTACTAAGCCTGTAATGACGTTTATGTTTGTATGGCTGTTTGGCTTGGGGCAGCACATTTAGTTCTTAAGGTTCATAAAATGTCATGGCTGTTTTTTTTGTGATTGATAAAAGTTATGCTAATCATCTTAGCATGCGCCAACTGTATTCTTAGATAAAGTTTGTTTGATCATGCCATCTTAGCTGAACAATTGAATCATAACTGAAGTGGAACATTGTATTATCACACGCTCCGCATTCAAAGTGCAAAACCTACTGTCTTGGCTGACTTCATAAAACACCTTTGATTTTCCAACCTTGGTTATAACACAACGCACACTGAAAGAGCAACACCTCATCTTCCTATTATGTGAAGATTTCAAAGAGAATCAGAGATAGGCTATTCGGCCCTCGAATCTGTTCCGTCGTTCAGTAAGATCATGACTACACTGTTTACGTTGAATTTGGCATTCTCCATCTGCCCCCAATAACATTTAATTCCTTGCCCAACACGAGTCACTCTTCTCGATACTCATAAGCATGTATATATTGTTAATTAACTGAGGGATTCCAGTTGAAGCTGTGATTCTGGAACTTTTTCCGGGACCGAATCAGCACGATGACCCATACCTCGGACAAAAGTCGGGTACTAATCGGGACCCAGTTACTATTCACATCCACTGCCGGTCTGGCTCTGAACAGTTAATTCTAACCGCACAGCGTGCTGATGCCAGACTCGAGAAGGAGCTCGCCCCTTTCTCTGACAGCGTAATGGAGAATCTACAAATAGGTATTGCTGACGATGGTTCTAGTATGCTTTATCGTTCCATTATCTGTTCTAAACTGGAGTTTGGAAGAATATCAGGAGAATGTCTGACTCCGAGGAACGTCAGCGTCCAGCCAGTGATACACAACCTCACGAGAGGAACAGGAGACTCCTCAATATCGTAAGCGTCTATGGAGTATTTCCATATGACGGCGATTTTCACGAATATCAATCCTTCCCAACCGCAGAAGCATATGTGCTTCACATGCACAACATGCACTTTTTATATTGTTAGTAGAATCGCGTGGGTAGCGGCAGGTTTTGAAGGAGGGAGAGAGGAGCTAGCACAGAAAACTGGTTGTGGAATACAGCGGTTCACAAGTTCCAACCGCTCCCATCATTAACATCCCGCAAACACCATCCTCCCTCACCTACCACAGCTGCACCTCAGAGAGAGAAAATGGGGAATGCAGTCTACCTATTCCAATATACTTCCTTGGAAAATATCTGGATTCTATCATAAACAAAATATTGACGATGTCTTAGAAAATAATGGCATGTTCAGCAGCAACAAAGTTTCATTAAGTGAAAATTGAGTTTAAAATAGTTATTTGAGCTTCTATAAGAATGCAGTTGTAAGTATAGATAATACATAATCTATTTTGTGTGATTAATGTGATTCCAAAAACGCATTCTGTAAGGTGCAATACAAAGGCTAATTTGCAAAAATAGAAGGCATGCTGCAAAGAATAATAGTTTGGTACGGATACTATCACGGCTGAATTACGGGACAGCAATATAGTTTGCCTCTGCACATGTGGAGTGCAGTGGACGAGATACCGAGTCGGCTGGCTCCAATAGGAAGGTTTCCCCATCAGGAGACCGTGGCTAATTGTACATACATTTTCTTGGGGCATGGGAATAATGAAAAAACAATCTATTTGAAACATGTAGATTTTGAAAGGGCTTGTCAAGTTAGAGAACAAGAAGTTCTTCCGCTGGCTTAGCTAGTTGGAACACTATTCATAAACTTGGGAAGAGGATTATTACCATGATGAGGATCATCTCCACTCAACGTCTTATGAATCCTTGTAAATCATAAACCTAGTGGGCAGAAGTTCCGCCCATGGGTTTCTAAACTTTAAATGTTGATGTTTTGCGAGGTACGGATATTTAATCTCACAGGGAATCAGGGAGTATATGGAAACGGTACAAAAGTGGAGTTTAAAAATAAGTCAACTGTGACCATATTGAATCGGACAGCAGATTTGAGGGATGGGCTGGTCTGCTGCTTCAATCTCTTATGTTCCGTTCTTCTGAAGCTGAAGTTTTATTTAAAAATGCATCCAAACAACACAAATAACACCAATGTAATTCTCTAAAGTGTGAGTGTAATTTAACGTTAGATTGAGGAAAATAAAAACTATTCAGGAAAATAAAAAGAAAACGAGACATGATGAATTCACGTAATAATGTATGTTTCTTTCAGATATAAGGGAACAGAAAGATGTGATTAAAGTGCAAGGTGAGAATGTTTTTGCAAATTGGTATCCAACGAATTGCACTGGAGACCATGATGTCCGAAATATTGCATGAGAACGACTTAATAGAATCATAGAGTCAGAGAATGAAAATTGAGGCATTTCACCTCATCGAGTCTGCACCGAATTCAACCCCACATCCCCTAGCGCCGTAACGTTACATATTTACCCTGCTCAGCCCCTGACACTGAGGAGAAAATGGGCATTGAACCTAACTGGCACATGTTTGGACTGTGGGAGAAAGCCAGAACACCCGGGGGCACAGTGGTTAGCACTGCTGCTTCACAGCGCCAGGGACCTGGGTTCGATTCAAGGTTTGGGTCACTGTCTCTATGGAGTTTGCACATTCTCCTCGTGTCTGCGTGGGTTTCCTCCGGGTGCACCACTTTCTTCCCACAGTCCAACGATTGAGCGGGTCAGTTTGATTAGCCATGTTAAAATTGCCCCTTCATGTCCTGAGATGCATAGGTTCGAGGGATTTACTGGCGAATGTGTAGGGATATGGGGGTAGGGTCTCGGTGGGATTGTGGTCGGTGCAGACTCGATGGGCCAAATGGCCTGTTTCTCCACTGTAGGGTTTCTATGATTCTATGATATCATCTTCTTTCTATGATCCCAGGCAAAAAAGGGGAAAGCTTTCAAAATCCACACAAAGAGTTACAAAAGGCCGCAATTGAATCGAGTCCCTGGCGATGTGAGGTAGCAGTGCCACCGTGCTGCCCTCTATCTGACAGAATGTGATATTTTGATTGCCCATCTTCAGAAGGAAATGCAGAGCTAAATGGCTTTAACTCCGGAGCTACACAGCGTTGGATGTCGGGTTGATGCCAAAGATGTCGGTGAATTCCCCTCCGGAATGTTCCCAGTACGGTTTGCACAATAATGGTCCAGAAATATAAAGTAAACTCGGGCATATGACATGCACTACGTACTATGCAAACATACAATTTGAATTAAATACCTTGCACCACGGATTTCGCTGCCCCCCAGAAAAATCCAACCGCTACATGACTCCGTTTACACGATTACAGTTGCGATTCTCACCCCAGCCGTGCCGCGGCCTGAACCCCCGTCCCTCGACCTGACACGAACGGAGCGAGCAAAGTCGTTATATAGCGCCCATTGTTTCCGTGACATCCCATTAGTAATTGAAACGATGAGACAACTCCATAATTCATGTGTGTGTGTGCCGACTGATGGATGCCACAAGGCTATTGGCAGGGATTCCACTCTCTGGGATAGCAAAGTCAACTCCATGTCACCCGACGTAAAAGATGTGCTGGTGGGAGTCCGTTTCATCTATTCACTTGCTCAATTGAACTGACAGAGTGATAGTCGTACAGGCAGAAGAGGCTCAGCAACCCAGTCTGGACAATGACAACGACTAAAGCCGCGAGAATCTAATCTCCCAGCACTTGCCCCATACCTATGAATGGCATATTATTTCAAATACACATCCAAATACTTTTTAAATGTTGTAAGGTTTGTGGCCGCCATGAACTCCCCAGGCAGTGCATTCAAGATTTCCACAGCCATTTGAGATTTTTTATAGTTCCCTCCTGCCCTTTACCCTAATACTATGCCATATTGCGATTGACCCATTAAAGGGGATCAGCTGCTTTCTGTTCACCCTGCCGATACTGCTCATAATCTTATAAACATCAATCATTTCACCCCTCTTCCATTTCTGCTCCAATGAAAGCAATCTAGGCCGATCCAGTTTCTCCATACAGCTGAAATGCTCCTCCCAGTAAACGCACTGGTGAATCTCCTGTCTGACACCTCTCGTCGAATCACATCCTTCGACATTAAGATAACTAGAACTGCACAAATTATTCCAGCATGTCCTAACTAGCGCTCTGCAACGCTCCAATATTACCTCCTTGCTCTTATATCCGATGCCACGACTGATAAAAACAAGATTCTGCTCACAAAGCGGCATGCAATCCCTTGCTGAAGTATATTGCTAGAATTGTGCTGCCTTCGTAAGTACCCTAACCAACTGTGTTGTTGCGTTCAGTGACCAGTGAATAAGTATTCCATGATCTATCTGTTTCTCTGAGTTTCGCAATACCTTGCAGTTCAGCAAATACTCCCTTGTCGTCTTACATTTACCAAAATGATTCACCTCGCTCTTATCAATTTTATATGCGATCTCCACGGCTCTGCACACCCTCCCAACCTACGTATTCTGCTGCACTATTAGCCATCCTGTCAATCTGGTTGTCATCAGCAAACTTACTGATCATTCTCAACTAGGTCATTTATTCTGATAAAAAACAGTAAGACCCAAAGCTAAATGCTCTGGTGCGGCACTGGGCTACGATCTTCCGTCACGCAAAGAGCCTTCTACCACCACACTTCGTGTTCTATTAGTAAGCCCGTTTGGGAACCATCACGCCAATTTTCCATCTGCTTTCAAATTCTCAATCACTCTCCCATGTGTGACCGTGTCAAAGGCTTTGCGAAAATCAGTATCAACATCAACAACAGCACTCCCATCCACACACTCGTTCAAATTTTCGAAAAATAAATTCAACTGTTTGAAACATGGCCTGTCTCTGAAAAATCCATGGTGACTATCCCAGACGAACCAATGCCTTTCTCAATCATGATTCATTCTCTCACTCAGAATTATCTCCAATAGTTTTCCTGTCAGTGACCTGAGACTAACTGCGCTGTAATTTCCTGGTTCCAGTTCACCATGATCGCTAAATGAGTAGCCAGATTTAAGTTGAACTCGTATGGATCGAAAAGTCAACATGTCTCTCCATGGCGGCGTTCAGAATTTACACGGATGAATCCACGTCCACGGAAGTCTAAAACACGGCATAATTCGAGGTGTGTTTGGGTTCTCACATAACTTGTAAAGCTATAAATAATATTTGCCTTTTCTGACATATTTTCAACATGCCCATGCTGCATTATTGGCAGGCTATATTGGGCGAAAATCAGAAGGCCGACAATAGAATAGAATCATGGAATTCCGACAGTGCATAAATAGGCTACTTGGCCCAGCGAGCCTGCCCCCAAGCCCGATTCCCGTAACACCACGTACTTACCCTGCCTGACATTAAAGGAGGGTATAACATGACCAATTAACCTTAACTGCACATATTTGCACTATGGGAGGAAACCCATGCAGACACGTGGACAACGTGAAAGCGCTGATCAGACAGTCACAGGAGGCCGGAATTGAAACTGGGTTCCTCGAGCGGTGAGGCAGCAGTCCAAGCAACTGTGCCATCGCTGCGCACCCAGAACAGTGTGTGCTGAGCAGGGGTTTGCTGTGATCCTCCATTAGATTCTGAGACATGTCAAGTGAATTCACCAGATTCTGCTCATAAAGCGACATGCAATCCCCTGCTGAAGGATATTGCTAGAATCGTGCTGGCTGAGGTGCATGCTGAGGTGAATGAAAATATATCTTCTTGGGCATTGGCTACTTCAATCCCAATGTTGGTGTTTGCGCGCTGCTCCCATGTCTCTGAACAGTGCTGGAATTTTGCTTTCCTTAGAAGCGAACAACATTATGAAATCAATACTCACCGCAGTTTGAGAGTTCCACATTTCATTTCAAAGATCTAACTTGTCCATTTCCATTCAGGCGGATCGGTGTTTCCTTCCTGCTTCCACATAGCGAGTTCCATCTCTCGGACTGTGATTAATTGTGTTCATTGCTTTCCAACAAATTTCACGGCCTCTTCCTTTGAGCCTGTGGGGGTACTGAGGTCAGGAATGACAAATACAGTCAAACAGCTTCGCAACATAGAAATAAGACCTCGGACATCTTCGCTCTACTAGCTATAAAGCGTATTTCTATTCTGATCACATTTCAGTCGTACGTTTGATATATCTCCTTTTGTGGTCATTCTGTGCCTGCTTGTCTGGTAGGACAAAGTGCAGATTTAGTGCCACGCGAGCAAGTACTTAAGTTTTTTTGCCTTCATGCAGTTATTTCCACATATTCACGTTGCATTATTATGTTGTGTCCAAGTGCACAAGCAAGAGACTCTCCACATACGTTGGTTTCAATTGCATTGTGGCATTTAAGCTCATCATGCATTCGCTCCCCCGGCATTGCTGCTCACTCAGAGTTATGCCCCGCCAATGATCCAACCAGAGAGCCCTATTGAAGGTATGAAATTGAAACGTTCATCTACATATCGGGGCGCGGGGGGGGGGGGGGGTTTGTAGTCGACCAGATGAGTTGCATGGCCCCGCTTTTGTTGGCCTCTTGTGCCAGCTCTGTCCAGCCCTCTTTGGAATTGATACAAAGCGCTCTAAAGTAATCTGCAGAAAATGACACCGATCACCTTTCTCTGATGCCCCCACAAAACTTATAGCACGGAATTTCAAACACTGGGGCTGGGCTGGCATTGCAATTGAGTACGAACTGAACTTCTCAAACATATAGTCCCTCAAAGCACTTCAGTGCATTCGCAGGGATATACAAATTCTCTGTTTCAAAAAGGAAGCTCGTATATGTTTTATTGTTAGCTGACGGTGTGTTTCAAAACTGATCAGATTCATTCCTCGCTAAAACGCGGGTTTTCCATTCACGGTGCTGACAATTAGGTTATTTACGATTATCATTTGGGAAATGGTTAAAAATGGATAAAAAGAAGTGTTGCATATCTTCTGTTACGTCATTAGGAATAGCACGTGCTTGACAAAATCACAATCAAGGTCACATTTCCCAATCATGCACCCGCAAGTTCATTGGACTGCCGTTCTTAGGCGGGATGGTTGTCCAACTGCATTCACGCGGCGAAGACTATAATAGGTATTCAGCGGCCCTCGGCCGAAACATATTCTATTGTTTCAACAATGACTTACCTTCCATCGTCAGGTCAGAAATGGGGATGTTGGCTAAGTTCTGTACAATCATCAGTAACGTTTACGACTAGTCAGATACAGAGGCAGTACATGTCCAAATACAGCAAAGCCAGGACAATATTTAGGAACATTGGCAAGTAACATGAGAGTCAAAAAGTACCAGTCAATGATCGACTCGAAATATCGAATATCTAACATTCACTGTTTGACGTTCGATGCTATGACGATCCCAGAATCGCCCAGAATCAATATCCTGCAAATTACCACAGAGCAAGAACGGAACTGAACGAACCATTCAAATACTATGGCTTCAAGAGCAGGTTATTGGCTAGGAATCTTGTGCAAGTTCCATTGAGACTCCCTTAAATATTTTCCTCATCTGCAAGGCACAAGTCAGGGGTCAGCCTGAATATTCTCCACTTGCATGGATGAGTGCGAGTGCAGCAATATTCAAGAAGCTCAACGCCATACAAGACAAAGCAGGCCGCGTAATTTCTACCCTTCCATGAAGATTGAATCTGTCCAACACGTAGAAGCAGTGTGTGCCAACGACACGATGCACTGCAGGAACTTGCCAAGGTATCTTGGACAGTAACTTCCACATCACGAACCACTACGGCGTGGAAGGACAAGAGCAGTAGACACCTGGGAATACTGCAACTTTTATGTTCTACTCCAAGACAATCAAAATCCTCAGTCGGGAATATGTCGTCTTTCCTTCACTGTCGCTGTGTCCAAGTCCGACAACTCCCGTCCGAACAGCATTGCAGATATCTACACGCCTCAGCGACTGCAACGGTGCAAGGAGGCGGTGACAACTTATTTATGGAGGGGAAGTAGAGGTTGTTAATCAATACTCGCACAGCAAGCAATGCCCACACCTCCTAAATGAAATGAACGTCTGTTCAATTATTTTGGGACGACAGGCAGAAAGGTACATTTCGGAGCACAGTGCAAGTTCAGGGTGCCGAATTCACACTGCAGCGGAAAGGGATCTTGTTCACTACCATCCAACAAAATTAGTCTTCCAGATAATGAGGAATTTTAGAGACTGAATTGTTGGAACCGCAGCCAAAACAGGACTATCCAGCACTTCCTCAGAACTGTTCAATTGAATCACTGGTAATACAGTTCGCCAATATCCGGCAGAGAAAACACCACCCGTAGCACGCAAAAAAGCTGCAAACAGCAATTGCGTGCAATGACACAACTATTTATGTGATAGAACTCACAGTACAAGGAAATTGTGGTCCAGTGGCTCAACAATACTTCGCCAATCATTCTCCACCAAGAACTCATCCAGGGCGGCACAGTGGCACAATGTTTAGAAATGCGGCCACACAGTGCTAGGGACGCACGTTCGATTCCGGTTGTAAGTGACTGTGTGCAGTTTGCATGTACTACCCATGACTCCGCGTGTTTACTCCGGGTGCTCCTGTTATCACCCACAGTCCAAACATGTGCAGGTTATGCCGATTGGCCATTCAAATTGCGACTTTGTGTCAGAGGTAATAGGGTTAAGGGGGTAGGGCCTGGGTGTGATTGCTTTCGGTGCAGGCTCGATGAGACAAATGGCCTCCTTCTGTTTTGTATAGAAACCAACTGCGGATGATGCTGTTTTACCGTGATGTTAGCAGGAAGCCCTTTTACCGGATGAAGTTTGCCTGAATGGTGGTTACAGCGGGACCTAACTGTGTGGGATTCAATGTGTCACTGTATGCAATTGAGGAAAAGGTTGGATGACCAGCAGAACTTTGCAACTATTGTCGCGGCAAATTTACTCTTACAATGGACAGTGTTAGAGTTCCAGTCAGGAGTTTGGGATGCAGTCCTCGACATTAGATGGAACATGTCGACTTCCTATGTTCGAGATGTTTTGTGTTTTCAAAGTTTAATCCATTTCAGGGCAATGCATGCGTCGAACAGTTATTACGGAGGGCACATAAACTGTGATATGCACGAATGTGCATGCAACAATTCTGCACCAAGTTGGATGAAACACAAACTTCTTTCTGCCTGAAGGACAAAGGGACACATCAACTGACGATCAAAGATGGGTGGATGCGTCCCAGACAACAGAATATTCACTCCACAGGGGAAAAATTTGGGTAAATGACACAGGTGGGAGAACAATCACGGGCAGAGGGGGCGATCGGAACTATACGCAATCTGAGATAGAATGCTGCCAGGCCGACCATTACCACTGGAAATTCCAGAGGTAAACATGAGGCATTGATGGGAACAGGAATTCTGAATGACAGTGAGTTATGCCGTTCTGGTCCCCACTGCTGTTCCTCACAGAAAGGGGAATGGGGAAAGGATGTGAAAAGGGCAGAGGCAGTCGTCAACAAGTTCTCACTCCACCTCTGAAGCTGAAAATATGGAGTTCTCAGGGGATGCAACACCATGTGATTTCCTGTCACCGCCCACCAATAAATTAATTCAACTTGTCGGCTATGGGTTTGAGAACAGGTTCTACAATCCAATTTTTTGAATGAATTACAATGCTGCCGCAATTCGAGTGTTCCGCGACCATGCTCATGAAAAGCTGAGTTCTAAGTCTCATGATGATACCATGCCTCTGGAAAGAACCAAAATTAACCGACTGGAGATGTAACGACCGGCATTGGAATATGGAGCCGAAGTATCCGATGCTACGCATAGCCAGAAGGGAAAGATTGGCGTGCATCTATGAACTGCGTGCTTTAAAAGATTCAGTGTCCGAAAATCTTCCTTATTACATTTAGATTCTAAGCTGTGCATGCTGCAAAGGCTTCAATATCAGAAAATCCTCCTTATTACATGAACACCTCAGCCAGAAGAATTTCATTTTATGACCTGTGCACCATCGGCTTATTGTTGCATATGCGTTTGGAACTTTCCTTTTGTTTCCATTGGCCGTGGGCTGCATTGAAGGGTGATTGTGGGAGAGGAAACATGTCTCTTCCCCTTTATCCCCCGGTCCTTCTGGATCTGTGGCTGTACCACTGCGCGATGGCGCAATGATGGCGATTCGGACATCCAGCAAGCCATAGATGAATGCAAGCACCGTATGATTCAGGAGAGCACTGCCACTCCTCCTCCCATCATTCAGTAGTCCTGGTTAAGTCCCAAGGTCAGGCCAAATACTGCGTACATGCACCTGAGCAGGAGACTGTCATGAGGCTGGAACGTTTAGGCTTCGTACCACCAAGGATTGGCAGCCAAGGTCTTCTCACACAACGGGTTATAACACAAAAGAGGCCGCAGATGTTGATGCCTCATCAAAGCATTAGGAATGGTAAATGCACAGAACTGTAAGTTTACAAAAGTGGAATGTGTACATATTCATTGTATGGAAGCATTTAAGTAGGTGCAAGTACATATTTTGGAGCACTTCATTCTTGTTGATGAATGTTCATTGTGTTGCCAGTTTTCGAATCTGATGAGTACATGTATCAGCAGCATTATTGCTGAGCAATCATTGATGGGCAATTTTACATTCTGTTGTGTTCCTCTCTTAAGTGCTCGTGACGCATTTTCTCCTAACAAGAATTTTAAGTTTGCCACGCTTCCAAAGCAATTTGGTGTTTTCTTTGTGAAATTTGTAGACAGGACAACCACTAAATATAGTTAACTCTGACGTTACATTCATTAGACATTAATGTCACGACTTCCAAACATCTTGGAACACATGCCTAATGCATGTGTATTAAACATTTACTTTAATTGTCTTTAACAACGATTTATGTTCGTTCACTTCATTGTTAAAATATGCCCAAAGAATGAATGTTGCGTTTCGACGTGATGAAAGGTTTTAGTCCAACAGTGATTTCGGCCTCATGACAGTCTCCTGCTCAGCTGCATGTACGCAGTATTTGGCCTGACCTTGGGACTGAACCAGGACTACTGAATGAAGGGAGGAGGAGTGGCAGTGCTCTCCTGAATCATACGGTGCTTGCATTCATCTATGGTTTGCTGGATGTCCGAATCGCCATCATTGCGCCATCGCGCAGTGGCACAGCCACAGATCCAGAAGGACCGGGGGATAAAGGGTAAGGGACATGTTTCCTCCCCCACAATCAGTCTTCAATTTGTTTTGGGCTAAATTATTACCTATATTTCAGATTCATGTCTATCGTCCGTAATTGCTTTATGCTATTAATATTATTTGTGGCATGTGAGCCGCTCTGCTAAGAACTTAAGGGTGAGCCCCTGAGTTGACCGTGGGAAAGGGCTTTCATGAACGCATTATTGCTTGTACTGTACTTGCAAACACTCCGTTTACGGGGAGGGGGGTTGGAGGGCGGGGTGGTGATGGGGGTGGATTTTATGATCTATATACAGTGCAGAAACGGATATATAACTTCCTGGAAATGCAATGTCCGTCCTTAATAGGAGGGACTGGCGAACAATGATGGTCCCTTTCCTTCGAGCTGATGACATTCATAGATTTGTGAGTTTCTCTTGAAAGAGGCGTGCACGTAATACGTAGAGCTGCCCCTGTTCATTAATGCCGGGGGGGGGGGGGGGAAATCATGATAATTATTTCAAATGGATGTGACAGTTAAGCTGTCTGCATGGAGTTGAATCGTGTCGAGATATTTGATTTTTGGAGGTGCACTTGCCTCGTCAAACGCCGAATATTCAGTCGCTCCTCTGAGTTTTTCGCCGGTGGACATGCTTAAGAAACTCCGGATGTGATTTATTTGCTGCAATATGCCTAGTCTTTGAATTAGTTGTGCAGGTCAAATGTTTGTTTGGCTGTTATATACAAATTTTGTGGTTGATTAGTGTTGATGGTGAGGATTATGACAAGAATAGTGCCATTTAACGTCATTAGAGTTAATTAATCACCCCCCCCCCCCCCCGCCACCCCCCCCCCGCCCCCCCTCCCCCCTCCCTCCCCCCCCCCCCCCCCCCCCCCCCTCCCCTCTCCCCTTTCCCGATTGCAGACTGTCTTTACCAGTCGTTGTGTGGCCCAAAAATTACGAGTCACTTACCGGTCCAAGAAGATACATTTTTAAGCTCTTGATCATGTGGGCCGCTTCAGTATCTGAGGAGTTTCAAACGGAGTTGAGATCTAAGTAAGCGAATGGGAACATACCACAGAAAACACTTTACTGCGCTACGGGCGTCGCTAGCTGGGCCAGAAATGATTGGCATCCACCTTTCTCTTGAATTGAATATCTTGCTGGATTTAACTGTCAACCACATTTCTGTGGACCAGAAGCCATGTATAGGCCAGACAACAGTTTACAACAGTGGGGCGGCACGGTAGCACAGTGGTTGGCACTGCTGCTTCACAGCTCCAGGGACCTGGGTTCGATTCCCGGCTTGGGTCGCTGTCTGTGTGGAGTTTGCGCATTCTCCTCGTGTCTGCATGGGTTTCCTCTGGGTGCTCCGATTTCCTCCCACAGTCCAAAGATGTGCGGGTTAGGTTGATTGGCTATGCTAAAGATTGCCCCTTGGTGTCCTGAGATGTGTGGGTTAGAGGGATTAGTGGGTAAAATGTGTAGGGATATGGGGGTAGGGCCTGGGTGGGATTGTGGTTGGTGCAGACTCGATGGGCCGAATGGCCTCTTTCTGTACTGTAGGGTTTCTATGATTTCTATGAATGATATTAGTTAATCAGATTTTTTAAGACAATCCACAATTGTCATAACTGATTTTTTATTTCAGATATTAATTGAATTAAAGTTTCTACCTTCTGCCATGGTGGGATTCTAACCCTTGTCTATTGGATCTCTGAATTACTCGTCCAATGGTAATGATAGGACTACTCAACCGCAACCTTATATAATTGCTCTCTTTTGCACGTTTTCTTGAGAAATAAACACCTGCCGAGAATCCCGATGTTGATTAATAATGTTTATTAGAGGCGAACGGTGGGATTTCAGTAATACAAGGTTTAATTTATATCTGCATTTCATTTTAATAGCGGAAGAACTGCGTGAAAAAGAATCAGGTAAAGTGTCTCAACATAACTTGATTTTCATTCTGCACGTGACATCCTCAGTGAGTGCACGTACAATTACTGAAGTTATGTTTATGAAATATGTTTCAAATGCTAATTGAAAATGTCCACTGAATTAAGTGCATAGAATCATATAATCCATACACTGCAGAAGGAGGCCATTCGGCTGATCGAGTCTGCACGGACCTCAATCCCACCCAGGCCTTCGCCCCGTCATCCAACATATTTACCCTACTAATACCCTGATGCTAGTGTCAATCTACTATGACCAATCAACCTAATCCGACAGGAAGAAGCCGAAGCACCCAAAGGAAACCCACACAGACGCGGGGAGAATGCGACACATCGGCAACGAAAGTGTCCCATGGGCGGAATTGAACCCGGGTCCTTGTAGCTGCGAGATAGCAGTACTATCCACTGTGCCACTGTGCCGCCCAAAATTTGTTGTTTTATTTAAATGTAAATTATAACCGCTTCCACGGAATTAATAAGAAAACAATAAATATGTACTTCTCACTTCCGGAAGTTTTTCGTTTGACATTTAATACATAATTAAATGATGATGAAGCAATCCGCTATAATTGTGAATTGATGTATTTACATTTGTTATATGCCAGTAAACGAAAGGACTGTACCAATGGGAATGCAGGCAATATAGTCAATGAAAATATTTCGAACTTTACACATGCTCTATCTTCAAATGCAATGTTAAATAGGAGCATTCTTCACACTTCATTTGCTTATGAGTTAATTGAATATATTCTGGTGTTTCCCTTCAGAAATTTACACACTTCGTGAAATTTGCAGTA